>NW_027507126.1:0-109660 GCF_052324685.1 Brachyhypopomus gauderio
CATCACCGCACGCTCCGTCCGTGTGGTCCCTCTCCACTGGCACGGGGGCATCGGCCTGCGGGCGGAGCTACTGGGCTGCCCGTTGGCACCCAACTCTCCCAGTACGTATGTGGTGGTGGTGGTGGTGGTGGTGTTTGGGTGGTGGGAGATGCATGTAAATGACGGGTCGTCCTTTCGTTTGCTGGTGCTCGGGAGTAGAAGATCGGGCCAACGTGTCCTTGCTGGTGCCGCTGGTCACCCTCCCCAAGTCCCTGCCGGCTGACCTCACCGAGCAAATTCCTTCCGACCACGATCTCGGTACGGCTTCTTTGTTCTGCACAAACCCGTGTGTTGTCGGTCCTGCATTGTCGTGTACGTAACGAGCCTAAAACGGCCCCTGCTGCCCCTCTGTCTCCGCAGTTTAAACTGGTCATCATTGGGGCGCCTATCCTGGTGTCCGTTATTCTGCTCCTGGCTGGGATCTGCCTGTTTAAGGCATTGCACAAGTAAGTGCGCCTACGATCCATACGTTGCGTGTGTCCGTGTCCGTGATGACATCTGAGCTCCTCATGCCCGTGGCGTAGCAGGGACTCTTCAGAAGGGGAGGGGGGGCCGTAGAGTCCAGCGTCAGGGCACTGGCCGACAGCCCCGGGCCCTGAGGATGAAGGCTGGGGCCAGAGGGTTCTGGAGGAAAGATGACACGTCAGCATGATCTGCACCAGATTTGCTGCCCTCATCGAGATCTCTCCCTCTCTCTCTCCTTCTCTCTCTCTCCCTCTCTCTCTCCCTCTCACGCTCTCTCTCTCTTCCCCCCCCACAGGAAGAAAAACAAGGAGAACACATATGACTCCACTGCTAAGCCACAAACAGGTCAGTGCGCAGGCCGCAGCTGAGACTCTGTTAGTCCTTCATGCCGCTTTAAGAGCTCCGAATATCTTACCGCACAGAGAGAAACCGCCCCAAACACTCGCATGGCAGTTGGCCAGCAGCAGAACCAGTAAGAACAGGAACTATAGGATCTATATTACAGTATTGCATTTTAGAACTAGTTCACGGTTGTTGTAATTCCTGTTTGGCCCTCTAAAGAGTTGTCTGTACTTGACTGCATTTGTGTTTTGGCCAAACATTCAATAAAAACGAGATTTGCATCAAACGTTGGGCAAGTGAATGAGAAACTTTGGGAGTTGAAGAGATAATAAGATAAGTCTGTGCCCTTTCCCGCATATTGTTACATTCCTCCCACCATTTTTACCCTCCTGTCTATCCTGTTCCTGCCTTTTCTTATCACTATTACTCTTCCCTCAAACCCCCTCTCCTGCCCCCAGTCTCTCTCTCTCTCTCTCTCTCTCTCTCTCTCTCTCTCTCTCTCTCTCTCTCTCTCTCTCTCTCTCTCTCTCTCTCTCTCTCTCTCTCTCCTCTCTCTCTCTCTCTCTCTCTCTCTCTCTCTCTCTCTCTCTCTCTCTCTCTCTCTCTCTCTCTCTCTCTCTCTCTCTCTCCCACTCACCTCCCTGGCACGTCTGCTTTAAAGCTTTCACACTCCTCAGGTCCTCAGGTGGAAGGGCCATTAAAACACTGCCTGACTGGTTCACTTTTTTTTTATCTTGTCAAGGTTGCTGGAAACCGGTGAAGCAGCCCTCTGCCAGGCAGCAGTCCACCGAGTTCACCTTCAGCTACAGCTCCGAGAAGGACCCCTTACCCAAAATGGACCTGATCACCAACTCCATGGCAGGTCAGGGGCCCGACTGCTCCCACGCACTCAAACCAATATGGAGTTCACCTGGTTTGGCTGCTGTGATCGTAACTCACAACTCTCAATGTCAAACTCAATGTCAACTCTCCTTCTGCAGACTACCAGCAGCCTCTGATGCTGGGTGCGGGGACGGTGTCCAGAAGGGCTCCACCTTCAGGCCCATGGACACGGACGCCAAGGACGAGGACAACGACGCCGCCTTCCATTACGACTACCTGCACACGGCCAATCAGTATGCCCTGCCGCTGACCAATCAGGAACCCGAGTATGCCACTCCCATCATAGAACGCCACGCCTTCCGCAAGGACGGCTTCCTGACCGATCCCAGCTACAGCGTTCCCGGCGTGGTCCTTGGCAAGAGCCCCTCCTTTAAGACCCGGGACAGCACTAGGGCCAGGGGCCTTTCTAGTGGCTACCAGACGCCCCAGGTCAAACCGGACAGGGCGACCCGTTCCGAGGGCGTTTACGACAGCCCGAAGGTCAGCAGGCCCGCTGTGGTGCGGAATGAGGATTGCTCGGAGTACCAGAAGCCCCTATCCAAGGGTCCGGCTCAGGGGAGCTACTCCCGGCCACGGGACTGCGTCTGGCCCGAGCCGGCTGTCCCCCGCAGGTCGGAGCCAGAGGGCGGTCAATCAGACGGGCCTCCAGCGGACCCGTGTGCACTGTGACTGGTTCCTGCTTCATGTGACCTCGCACTACTCTTCAGACTCGAATAACTTATTTCTGCACACGAGAGCAGCATTTTTGCGTGCGCACGTACGTGACAGGGAAGAGTAGCTGTGAATAATGGCTGCTTAGACAAATCGTTTTCGTTCTCCTTTGATATGGTTCGTCTTGCCGACACAGAGTGTTTTATTGTTACTCTGTTTCTTTTTTAAGGGGCAGGGTTTGTTTATTTTTAATCTAATACTTTGCCAGGAGCAGAGAAAGATGTCTTAAAAGTACAGAGCAGAGAGTATGGAAGAAATTCTTCCCTTCCTAAACACTGAGATTACTTGAATGACTAGAATATAAAAGAGGTATGTGGGAGGGTGTCTCAGTCCTTCTATAATGTGACCCGTCTTTTCTGAGCTGCTGTTGTGAATTGATGTTCTGAATTTGAAGCCAAGTCTGAGCTTTAGTCCGATTGGGTCTGGCATCTTGAGGCAGATTGGGGTAGGGGGCAGCACCTTTCACAGGCCTGGTCTCAGATCAGTGATAAAGGGCTGTTTCGACCAGCATCTCTCGGGTTCAGGGTTCCTCACCAGCGACGTTTCTGCACTCTTGAACCTCCTCTGCCTCGGTGCCGCTGGTCCCATCCAAGAAGTCTGTGGCTTCGTAAATGAATGACTGCTGTATATCAAACTGGGGAATGACTGAGTGTGTTGGACCTGGTTAAAGCCCGTAACCCTGCTGGGACGCTGCAGGTCAGTAGGGGGATGTCGGGCAACACCACCGTCACGTCCCGCGGGGGGAGATGTTTTCGGGTTGGTTTAAATTGTTAAAATGTTCCCTTTTTGAACAGGCCATTAGAGACTACACTCCAGAACTGTTCAACTAGGATGCTTCAGATGGAAGTTAAGCAGTAGGAACTAAAGACTGAGCCATGTGCCGTAGGACTCCTAGTCCAGCTTTCGTATGAGTGTACATATGATTGTACAGTTCTGAAATGTATATTGTAATGTTGGAAAGAGTAAAATGGAACAAAACAACCATGAGCCTCCAGTGGTCCTTCAGAAGCACCTACATCCTGGGTGTTGCTACTGCTATTAAAGAGTCGGCGCTGGTTCCGTTGGGAATAGCCGTCCCAGTGGATGTCTCGCATTACTGAGAGGTTCCTTCTGTGCCAGCAGGCCTGTGAAGTGCTGGGCTCTGATGTTCCCACCGCAGACCACCCCACCCCCAGCTGGCCCTGTGGGGGGGTCGGGGGGGGGACACCCACCACCTCCACCACCAACACCACCACCACCACCACCTGAGCAGCAGCCGCTGCATTCACGGGCGAACACAGAACCCACCGTGACCCAGTCACACATTCCACGTGCCCCACACACACACACGCATCAGGGGGGTTAAAATGAATACCCAAGCTACTCGTCCGTGTGTGTGTGTGTGTGTGTGTGTGTGTGTGTGTTGGAATGTAGCAGTGGAGTGTCGGTGGCGAATAGCAGCTGATTCCCACTAACACCACTGTTCCAACCTGTTGTTAAGCCTCTTGTATCATGTGTGAAGCATGTACAGTTTATACAGTATAGCTGTTTTCTTTCCCCCAGCCATTCAACTTGGGTTTATAAAAATGGAACAAAGCTATCGCTGTCAGGAAATTAGTCTTGATTAGATTGAACATGGTCTAAATAGGAAGCAAACTTTACATTACCAGTATGACAGACGCTTGCTGACCTGTTCAAATGTAGTTGTTAAAAAAGTTGTTAAAAAAAAAAAAAACAGTGCTAGCTGTGATGCAATCCTTCTCTGTGATGGCGTGTGTGTGTGTGTGTGTGGGGGGGGGAGTGTTCACGCGGGGGTGCGACTCCTTTCCAAACCGCCGCCCACCACTCGTCCTGTCTCCCAGCTGTCTGCTCGCACACACGCGTGAACGCCTCCCCCTGCTCCAGGACCACAGGAGACTCCAGGCCTCCTGCTTCATCCAGAATACCTGTCCACTCACGCAGGTCTTTGTGTTCCCAGCACACGCCAAATATAAAACTGTAGATATATGGTCATGCAGGGACAGGGGAGACAAAATTAACACAAAATGGATAATGTTGTATTTCCCTTCACACTTAAGACATGATTACAAATAGAAGGCCATTGCATGATACCAGTTTGTGTACTATTAAAGCGTATAGGAGTGCATGATATCAAGATCACACTGCCCCCTAGTGTTGAAAGAATATAATGCAAAATGTAAACCTCATAGTAAAATTACGTTTGTAATTTTTACGTTTATGGTATTAACAGTAACAGAAACAAACTCAAGTCTTCAACACCCAAGTGGGCAAATAAATTTTATTCAAATATTGTTATAGAGTAACTACAGATATAAGATGTTCATACCAAATTTCTCAGGCTGCAGGAATACAGATCATATAACACCAGAGGAAAAAAGTGAAGGCTCACATAAACCATCTAAGAACCGCACAGGGTCATGACGGTAAGAACTCCAAACGAGAGCTGTACAACGTTCAGGCCACCTTAGGCCTGTGGATTTCGGACATCCCCACCGTCAGCACGTGCTACCCGACACTCGCGCCCACACACGATCAGATCTGGCGTGAGCCGATTGTCTGAAACGCTGACCTCTTTCCGAGAGGCTCTGAAGAGCAGAGAAGAGGAGGGTAATTGGAGTAGGTTAGTGGCTTCCTACTGACCTGGGGTCAGTTCTGTTACATATACACACACACACACACACACACACACACACACACACTGCATACAGGGGAAGTCGCATCTCTGCAAAAGCTCAGACCAATGAACGGGTGAAATACTGATAGACTTTTTGCCTTTACATTTATTTTTATATAAATTCAGAATTCCATTAGTTCTTAAATATGCAGCAGTCAGTGGGGCACGGTTATTTAGGTTTGCATCTCTGATGTACATACACTTTAATTGGGTTTTCCCATTCTTGCCAACACCACTGTAGTCTAAAGGTGACTAGTGTGACGGGTGTGAAAAGGCATGGCTCTAAAATACATGACAGGGAGCAACGAAAGATAGAAGATGACCCTCTTCTGGTCTTAACACATATTGCACTTGTTCAGGGGAGGGACCAGAGCACATCACGTCGAGTCCTTCATCTCATCGTTGGCATTTCTGCCAGTTTTACCAACCTTCCCCATAACAACCATCTAGGCCATCAGTGTTGCATTGTGGATTTGGAAGCATTCGAGACTTGAACATACTGTGCATAAGACCGGACGTGCCTCGTCCACTCTCATTAAGAATACTCATCCTAGCAGAGGCTAGTCCCTTAAACACCAATATAGTTTGCTACAGAAATGACCCTTTAATGAACTATTAGCACTACAAATCCGTTCCTGCAGATACCAGCCCACGTTCTGCAGAAACAGGAGGACATCAGTGATGTGATGTTAGGTGAATGGTGAAGTTGAGTCGTAACGTTCTACGTCCTCTTTCCCCTCCCAAGGTAATGACATCACCTTCGTTTTTCATTGGTTTTGAATATAACCGACAGATAATGAGACTCAAATGACAAATCTAAAGGGAAAAGAAGGTTGCTTGATAATGATTATATGCTGTAGGTTGACATCAACTCATTATATCCATTTAGTTGACATGTAAAACAGTGCAAGGATTCTAGTGTCACTCAAGTACAGGAACAGGTCATAGGCCAGGTTTACCTGGGGTGGATCAGTAACTGCACACAGAGGTCACAGCAAGTAAGAAAAACACCCATTCCTTACACCATCTTAGACCTCCGAGCCGGATTCCTGCTTTGAGCGGCTCGGATTTACACTCTGCCTTTTCCACGTGTGCTTCTCATCTAACCGAAGGTGGCGACGTGAATTTGTAAGCACTTCGTTTTCACTCCGGGTCCCCAGGCGATCTCCAGTTGACTCTGAAATGGTTTCGTCTCCGCATAGTACAAAACGCATCTCATCTCATCTCAAAAGCATCTCATATGTTACATATTGTACATGGACAGAGTCTTTGTGTCCTCCTCCTCGGACACGTGGAGAGGGTCCACTCTCCCATCCCGCCAAGCTCCTCAGGAGGAGGTGTTCTCCCGGGACTCGGCCGTCTTGGAGGGCGTCTCCTCCGACGGGCTCTCGCTGGAGATGCCCGTGTCTCCGTTCTCGCCGCCGTCAGCCATCAGGTGCTTCTCCACGGCTGCGTAGAGATGGGAGACACGTCAGCCAATCAGATCTTTCTCCCGCCTACTTTAACAGCAACACGAGCTCCCCGCTCATTTTAAACCACGATTTTTAATGTACGGTTAACCGCAGGGACGGTTGAAGGGGGGGAGGGACACTTACCCTGCATGGTGGCGCCCTCGGCAACGCCGTTGCCAGGTCCCGCCCCGGAACCCTCCTCCAGCTCGTCCAGGTAGAGGCGGGTAGCGATGTCCGCTGTCGTCTTCGTACTCCACGTTGTCGTCGTCGGAGTCCACCTCCGGTGCCACGTACACCACCTCGAACTCGATCTCCCCTCGCTGGAAGACAGGCAAGCGAAGGAGGGATCAGCGGCCGTAAAGCACAACACTGGCAACCCGGACTGTTGGCAGATACGGTACCCCATCGACCGATAGTCGATCGACAGCGGAGCAGCTGTGTGTGTGTACTGGATCAACAAAACGTCGTGCTGTAGGGCGGTTCTCCCTCCTTAACAAGCTAGGCTCAATCCATACACGGGTCGACACAAAATGTGTGTCTACCGGGGAACTTTTAAAATTCTCATTTGATGTCTGCGGTTCTGTTGACAGTATCAACACCTGTTCACCAAAATAAAATTCTTCACAACTTGGGAAGCATATAAAAAAATGTAAGCATGCTGCAAAATCTATCCTAACAAGCACTCGGCCTGTAAGACACAAGAGGTCGCCACCTGCTGGGAGAGGATGGTAACTGCCTCCTTGTGCTTGGCGTCCCTAAGGTTGATGTTGTTGACGGCCAGGATGGCGTCGCCCACGTGCAGGCCACCGCAGCGCTCTGCCGGTTGGGCCGGATGGATCTCCGAGATCAGGATCGGAACGCCGTGCTCTTTACCTCCCTGAACACACATGCAAAGGTCTTACGGCAAATCATAACGATGAATTTGAAACCTCAAGCTCTTGTAGCACAAGGTTAAGACTCGTTTGAGTAGAAAAACCCAGCATGGACTGACCGTGATTGAGATCCCGAGACCTTCGTGATCCTCTTTGGACAGAACCACCCTGCGTATGGGCCCGACCCCTTGGGTCTTCTTCAGAGAGTCTGGGTCCTGGGGAAGGATGTGAGAACAAGAGTTTGACAAACCACAAACAGCATTTTGTAATGGTTACAATTAAACATGTGGAAATGGAAGACAATCATAAAGCAATCGGTAACAATGTATTGATGGGAGCAGAATCGGTAACAATGTATTGATGGGAGCAGAATCGGTAACAATGTATTGATGAGAGCAGAATTGGTAACAATGTATTGATAAGAGCAGAATCGGTAACAATGTATTGATGAGAGCAGAATTGGTAACAATGTATTGATGAGAGCAGAGTGCTCACTGCTCTGTGCTGACTATCAACCTACACTGTGCCATTTTATTAGCTTTTATTAGCCTACTGTACTGCTGTAGACACTGGCTACCATTACTTTATAGTCAATCTCTGTATTCAGAGAATTTAAAGTTAAATCGTTAACTTGTCTCGTTCGGTCCACAAACATGCCACGTTTCCAGTGGTCTCTTTCAAAAACAATTTTCAAAACAAATTCAAACAGTTTTTTAAGGGTGAGGGCAGGAAAATGATTTTTTGAATGTTTTCTACAGACGGCCACACCCCAGTCTGAACAGTTTACACTGAATGGTTCAATAAGCAGTGGCGACCATCTTGAGGCGTCAGAGGGGCCACGGTGTCACGAGCTGACAAGGCTACAGTAAACAAAAGATCTGCCCCTTACAACCATGAATCAGCATCTTAGAACTGGACCCGTGACCGTAACCGCATCACCGCGGTAACATGATGCCTGCTGGGCCCGCTGCCGTCATCACTGCACAAACATCGTCTGAAGTTGCACTTTTACACGTAGTGCGCAGCGGATTTTCCGTCTCAGGTTCATACATATACGAGCACACGCAAGAAAAGACTGGACACAAGCTACCGAAAACTGCACAGTCACGTTCGTAGCGGTGTCACGTTCGTTTTCCCCCCTGAATATCACTGGTGTTATATTCTCACGTGTGTCAAACAAGTATAATATATTTCGCAAGCCACGTTCGTGGTGTCTTACGTGTCCAGCCGGGGAAGGGATGGGCTTCTTTGGGTCACTGCGCCCTCTGCAGGCCCGGATGACTGTCTTGTGTCGGTGGAGATGGATCTCAGCCTCCAGTTGGTTCCACAGTTTGTCGTGAGCCGGTCCCTTCATGTCGCGGCCCAACAGCTGAATCTGTTGAACCCTGTGGAACAGAACCACCAGCTCAGTGCTCTGCACGCAGCTCTGGGTTCAGTTTCTAGAAACTTCTTTTCTGTTACCTCCCCGCGAGTTCTTTGTCCAGGTACTTGGCCGCCAGTCTGGCTCCGTACACCTCGGCCTGCAGTACCGCGATGTGCCTGCGGAGGGCATCGCTCTCTTTTTTTAACATCCGCACCTCAGCCTCCAGTTTCACCTCCTTCACCTTTTCTTTCTTACTGGCTTCCAGTTCTTTTTCCTGTCCACACACACACACACACACACACACACAGAGAGAGAAAAAGCCTTCATAAAGAGTGGAAAGTCGAGATGCTTGGCAGAGTCCACACAACCCCAGAGGCAGTGTGATCATCTGGGACAGATACAGTCACCTCCCATTAGAGTTACATTCAGTCTCTACAGAGGCAGGCTACTGGGGAGAATTCAATGAACATTCCTTCCCCACACACGCACACAGACACACACACAGACACACCATCTCCACTGGCTAGGCCAAGCTTACAACAGCACAGCAGAAAATGACAGAGAAGTTTAATCATGGAAACATACCAACACTGCGACTAAATTCAAGCCAGTGTTTTAGTAATCGCGACTCAAGTCTAACACAAACATCTAAAGCCCACATAAGCAGCGACTAGTCACACAACTGTAGAGCACAGGGGTTAGACTAGCCCACAAGGCTGCGTTTCTACAAAAGGCGCTAACAAAAACAAACAAACAAACAAAACCGTGTGACACCAACAACACAAGTTGGCGTGGCAGGACACATGCTCACAGAACTTACCATCTCTTCCACGGAGGGTACAGGCTTAGGGCCAAGGAGAGAAACACAGAGAGGTCAAAGGTTAGAAAGGCAGTGTTAGGGTCAAAGACGCACAGAGGTAAAAGAAGCATTATAAGTCATCACTGAAACTAGCGCCCCACCCCACGTCGGAACCAGAGACGGGGCGGAGGGACGGAACGGTCCAAAGACGCTCAAACAAATCACTGATTAATAATTATACAGGATCAATCAACATAAAGCACAATGATGCCAAAGGGGGGGGGGGGGGGGGGGGGGGGCACCTTCATTATCTTATGCGGACGAAAAGATGTAAAACGACTGTTTGTTCCAGGCAAATTAGAATACAAACGAGTCAAAATCCAAAGCAGCGCAGCATCCGTTAAAACAGAAGACGAGCAGGGCTGAACTGGGCCCGGCCCAACAGGGAGAGGTGTAGGGTGGTGCCCACCAGCCGGTCTTTGATGGAGCCAGAGTCCACAGGCTGGCCGGCCTTGGAGTGGAGCTGCAGCTGGAGGGTGTGGAGCTGGAGCAGCTGCTCGTGAACCTCCTTCTCCACCACCGTCTTCTCCGCCTGGACGTCCGTCAGCTCCGACTTCAGGTCCACCAGCTGGGCCTGTGGAGCGCGTGCACATGCAAATGTTGGTCAAAAAACAATATATACACACACTATATACATCTTTCTGCTCATCTTTTCAAAGATGGCCTGAAAGGAGGCCGTTGGGAGGTGCCCAGCAGGGCGGGTGGAAGGAGCAACATCAGGCTGGAAGAAGAAGAAAGAGGAGGAGGAGGAGGAGGAGGAGGAGGAGGAGGAAGGACGGATTTTGTCCATCATCCCACACGGGAGTCCCTGCTTAAATCCCGGCTCGTCCACAACGTGACATTCAACGGCACGTCTTACGGAGGAGTGATGGGGTCTGGCACCAGGAGACAAGGAGTTTGAATAATGCCCGGCTCCATGGGGAGGCGCACCACTGACATTTTCCAGTAGCTAATGAGCAAGCACACAGCTGCTGGGGGGGAGGATTGGGGGGGGGGGGGGGGGGCACGACAGTGTGAGACTGCTGGCAGGACAGACCAGTTTACCTCAGAGACTCGCCGGGCATTGAAAAATAAACTAATTTGCAGAACTGAGCGAATCCCCAGTACATGCAGTATTAGCGAGGAGCAGGGGTGAGAACAGGGAGGACTCGCCCAGAATTAATTCAGGATCCCAGTGGTGGGAATCCAGATAACTTAAAGAGTCTAGTCTGAACTCACCTAGCAAATTATTCTTCACACTAAGTGTATTACTTATTTTTAAAGAAGCAAACACTTTAGGGGGCGTGGAAGCACAATCTTGACTGACCCTAACAAGCTGGAAAATAAACTCTAGCAATACCTTGTAGCCCTTTCTACACCACCAGCCACAACGCTCCACACCAACACACCTCACCCCACCAGCCACAACCCTCCACACCAACACACCTCACCCCACCAGCCACAACCCTCCACACCAACATACCTCACACCCCACCAGCCACAACCCTCCACACCAACATACCTCACACCCCACCAGCCACAACCCTCCACACCAACATACCTCACACCCCACCAGCCACAACGCTCCACACCAACACACCTCACCCCACCAGCCACAACGCTCCACACCAACATACCTCACTCCACCAGCCACAACGCTCCACACCAACATACCTCACACCCCACCAGCCACAACGCTCCACACCAACATACCTCACACCCCACCAGCCACAACGCTCCACACCAACATACCTCACACCCCACCAGCCACAACGCTCCACACCAACATACCTCACCCCACCAGCCACAACCCTCCACACCAACACACCTCACCCCACCAGCCACAACGCTCCACACCAACATACCTCACACCCCACCAGCCACAACGCTCCACACCAACATACCTCACACCCCACCAGCCACAACGCTCCACACCAACATACCTCACACCCCACCAGCCACAACGCTCCACACCAACATACCTCACACCCCACCAGCCACAACACTCCACACCAACATACCTCACCCCACCAGCCACAACGCTCCACACCAACACACCTCACCACACCAACACACCTCACACCCCACCAGCCACAACGCTCCACACCAACATACCTCACCCCACCAGCCACAACGCTCCACACCAACATACCTCACCCCACCAGCCACAACGCTCCACACCAACACACCTCACCCCACCAGCCACAACGCTCCACACCAACACACCTCACCCCACCAGCCACAACCCTCCACACCAACATACCTCACCCCACCAGCCACAACGCTCCACACCAACATACCTCACCCCACCAGCCACAACGCTCCACACCAACACACCTCACCCCACCAGCCACAACCCTCCACACCAACATACCTCACTCCACCAGCCACAACGCTCCACACCAACATACCTCACACCCCACCAGCCACAACGCTCCACACCAACACACCTCACCCCACCAGCCACAACGCTCCACACCAACATACCTCACTCCACCAGCCACAACGCTCCACACCAACATACCTCACACCCCACCAGCCACAACGCTCCACACCAACACACCTCACCGCACCAGCCACAACGCTCCACACCAACATACCTCACACCCCACCAGCCACAACCCTCCACACCAACATACCTCACACCGCACCAGCCACAACGCTCCACACCAACACACCTCACCGCACCAGCCACAACGCTCCACACCAACATACCTCACACCCCACCAGCCACAACGCTCCACACCAACATACCTCACACCCCACCAGCCACAACGCTCCACACCAACATACCTCACACCCCACCAGCCACAACACTCCACACCAACATACCTCACCCCACCAGCTACAACGCTCCACACCAACACACCTCACCACACCAACACACCTCACACCCCACCAGCCACAACGCTCCACACCAACATACCTCACCCCACCAGCCACAACGCTCCACACCAACATACCTCACCCCACCAGCCACAACGCTCCACACCAACACACCTCACCCCACCAGCCACAACCCTCCACACCAACATACCTCACCCCACCAGCCACAACGCTCCACACCAACATACCTCACCCCACCAGCCACAACGCTCCACACCAACACACCTCACCCCACCAGCCACAACCCTCCACACCAACATACCTCACTCCACCAGCCACAACGCTCCACACCAACATACCTCACACCCCACCAGCCACAACGCTCCACACCAACACACCTCACCCCACCAGCCACAACGCTCCACACCAACATACCTCACTCCACCAGCCACAATGCTCCACACCAACATACCTCACACCCCACCAGCCACAACGCTCCACACCAACACACCTCACCGCACCAGCCACAACGCTCCACACCAACATACCTCACACCCCACCAGCCACAACCCTCCACACCAACATACCTCACACCCCACCAGCCACAACGCTCCACACCAACACACCTCACCCCACCAGCCACAACCCTCCACACCAACATACCTCACCCCACCAGCCACAACGCTCCACACCAACATACCTCACCCCACCAGCCACAACGCTCCACACCAACACACCTCACCCCACCAGCCACAACCCTCCACACCAACATACCTCACTCCACCAGCCACAACGCTCCACACCAACATACCTCACACCCCACCAGCCACAACGCTCCACACCAACACACCTCACCCCACCAGCCACAACGCTCCACACCAACATACCTCACTCCACCAGCCACAATGCTCCACACCAACATACCTCACACCCCACCAGCCACAACGCTCCACACCAACACACCTCACCGCACCAGCCACAACGCTCCACACCAACATACCTCACACCCCACCAGCCACAACCCTCCACACCAACATACCTCACACCCCACCAGCCACAACGCTCCACACCAACACACCTCACCGCACCAGCCACAACGCTCCACACCAACATACCTCACACCACCAGCCACAACGCTCCACACCAACACACCTCACCCCACCAGCCACAACCCTCCACACCAACATACCTCACTCCACCAGCCACAACGCTCCACACCAACATACCTCACCCCACCAGCCACAACGCTCCACACCAACATACCTCACACCCCACCAGCCACAACGCTCCACACCAACACACCTCACCGCACCAGCCACAACGCTCCACACCAACATACCTCACACCCCACCAGCCACAACCCTCCACACCAACATACCTCACACCCCACCAGCCACAACGCTCCACACCAACACACCTCACCGCACCAGCCACAACGCTCCACACCAACATACCTCACACCACCAGCCACAACGCTCCACACCAACACACCTCACCCCACCAGCCACAACCCTCCACACCAACATACCTCACTCCACCAGCCACAACGCTCCACACCAACATACCTCACCCCACCAGCCACAACGCTCCACACCAACATACCTCACCCCACCAGCCACAACCCTCCACACCAACATACCTCACACCCCACCAGCCACAACGCTCCACACCAACATACCTCACCCCACCAGCCACAACGCTCCACACCAACATACCTCACACCACCAGCCACAACGCTCCACACCAACATACCTCACCCCACCAGCCACAACGCTCCACACCAACACACCTCACCCCACCAGCCCCAACGCTCCACACCAACACACCTCACCCCACCAGCCACAACGCTCCACACCAACACACCTCACCCCACCAGCCACAACGCTCCACACCAACATACCTCACTCCACCAGCCACAATGCTCCACACCAACATACCTCACACCCCACCAGCCACAACGCTCCACACCAACACACCTCACCGCACCAGCCACAACGCTCCACACCAACATACCTCACACCCCACCAGCCACAACCCTCCACACCAACATACCTCACACCCCACCAGCCACAACGCTCCACACCAACACACCTCACCGCACCAGCCACAACGCTCCACACCAACATACCTCACACCACCAGCCACAACGCTCCACACCAACACACCTCACCCCACCAGCCACAACCCTCCACACCAACATACCTCACTCCACCAGCCACAACGCTCCACACCAACATACCTCACCCCACCAGCCACAACGCTCCACACCAACATACCTCACCCCACCAGCCACAACGCTCCACACCAACATACCTCACACCCCACCAGCCACAACGCTCCACACCAACATACCTCACCCCACCAGCCACAACGCTCCACACCAACATACCTCACACCACCAGCCACAACGCTCCACACCAACATACCTCACCCCACCAGCCACAACGCTCCACACCAACACACCTCACCCCACCAGCCACAACGCTCCACACCAACATACCTCACACCACCAGCCACAACGCTCCACACCAACATACCTCACCCCACCAGCCACAACGCTCCACACCAACACACCTCACCCCACCAGCCACAACGCTCCACACCAACACACCTCACCGCAGCAGCACAGGATTACTGCTAGCACAAAAACATTGGGAGACTGCCAATATTCAGCAGGAAGCATTCATACACACGCTTTCGTTTTTCCTTCCAGATACTTTCACCAGGAAGTATTCTACGCACCAGCATCTCCGTATTTCTATCAACAAGAAGACAGTAATCGCCAGGCAGCGGAAACCAAGTGGAAATCCCAGGCAGGAAACAGATTTTCCCATAAAACGCTTCATTTCAATGTGGATTCTTCTACTAAAATATATTTTACCTTTACTTTTCACCTACAATGATGCAATGACCTGAATGTGATGCTACTGGCTTAGCAGGTTCTGCAGAAATGCTGCCCTAGACTCGTATACGTTTGCATCTTATTTGATCTGTGCTAGCCCTAAGGGTGGCCAGTCTGGTCCATTCTGATGTTAATTAAATCTGTCTAAACTTGAGATGAGAACCTCTGGGATTCAGACAACAGACTCTTGGGCCATTTTCCATTTCACTTGGTTCTTTTAAATTCTCGGTGTTGTGTAGTTGCTGTCTACAAAAAAAGCCTCATAGAAATATGATTTCATGTCTACTGAACATGTCCATCAAGCTATCCAGTATCTATTTTCTTTTACAGGTCTGCCAAGAGACCATGTAGAGACTCAAGAGAACAGAACAGAGCATTCTTTCCCCATTTCTTTCCTTGAAGCTGATCTCAAATTCTGCTGGTTAGTGAATGCCTTCTAACACAGAACAAAGTTCTCACATAGTTGCTTGTACATTCTTGGCTCGTGATTTAATATCAAATATTTAACAAAAACAGAGATATGCAAAAGGGATCAGACTAGTTTTATTACTACTCATGAACCCTGCGTTTCTCAACTAAATGCTGTCGTGGACCATGTGTAAATACTTTATCTGTGTTATGTAAATGGATACTATAATAAAATACTCCTTCAATAAACAGCATGGCTAAATATAGGGCACGCACGGCTCTTTGGTGTTGAATGTAATCGAAAACTCTGTCAACAGTGTAATTGAAAGACGTGTAGAACAAACTCCTGATGTTCTCTGAGCAATGTGACACAGCCAAAGGAGACATGGAAAACATCTTTATAAGAGTGACATGGGAAGTGTTGCCTGGATGAAACTGAAACTCTTTCCTGGCATGTCGGGCGGGTTCGCGGCTGGAAAGACGTGTTTACACAGTTAGTCAGAATCACATTAATTTACAACAGAGAAGAAGGACCACAGCGACCACTGAAGACCACTGAGGTCCACTGAAGACCACTGAGGTTCTTCAGGTTACACGAGACTGTGTGAAGGAGCAAGAGAGACCTGCCCCTCACCACAAACCAGACACTGTGACACTTTTACAACCTCTGTGTGGAGAAATGACTCTTTAGGTCATCTTTAATCCTCATTTCTACCCCTCAAGCGCTCACCTCGAGTTTGTGGTTCAGCTGGAAGATGGTCTGCGCTTTGTGGCACAGCTGCGCGAAGCAGGAACTGAGACTCGTCATCTTCTGACGGCCCTCGTACGTGATATCGGCTTGATCTGGGTCGATCTCCCCTAGCAGTAAATCCACGTCTACAAACGCTTTGTCAAACTCCTTCTCCAGAACCTCTAACCACCGGAACATCGACATCCCCGAACCGGGACCAGCGAGGCCCGGTCCCTGCGCGGCACCGGCGGCAGACGCAGACATTTCCCAACAGCGACCTAACTAAGCAGCTTTCTAGCTTAACGAAATGAGACGACGGTTATATTTCTCACAGACGGAACCAACTCTCTTCTGTCTGTTCGGCTATATTGTCCCTAAATCAGATAAGGAGAGAAATGACACTATCGCTTCGATCTGTTCTGTCTTCTCATCTGACCAGGATGTCCGAAAACGAAGAGGAGTCATCGATGTGAATCGATTATACTCGTCTGCCACACGATTAGCCAATGCAAACAGGAAAAGCAGAAGAAACACGATCTAATCGATCGGAGCTCAGGACATACACTGATGTCAGAATGCAAATGTTTCATAGATCTATAGTTTAACCACTACATACATCATTCAGATGATGAAGCCTCATCCCTAAACACACTCATCGTTTATGTTTTATTGTAATATTAGGACAGAAACATGCAAACGAGATGCTACTCCATAACTAATAAAAAATTAACTGTAGGCCCTATGCTTTTTTCCAGAATGCTGGACGGTGGGTTTTACTTCCATATTCCATTTACTTCCATTTTCTATACGCCATTACATTTTTTCTAATGTATTTTTATCTCACAATGCTGTTTGCTTTCTCCTGCAGCAGTTTTCTTTTCCATTGCAATACTCCCTTGCAACTACTACTAACGTTTTGGTTGCCTTTCTTCATATTCTTCCCCATATTGTCCCTACAGAATGGGAGGAGCACGTGACTCTGCTCGTCTTTCCTTGTCAGTTTCTTGTTCATGTTCCATTTTTATCTTTATTTTGCTGATTGTGCAGTTGTTCTATAAACCTTTTAAAACCGAAATTCAGAGACCCTGTGAGGAATCTAGATTTTTTTTCAAAATTAACAAGATATTCCACACAGTCAAATTCCCAGTGTTTAATAAAGAATCTGTATAAAAGCTATATTAGCTATAAAAAAACTATTGGCTTAACACGTACAGTGGTCATTCATGTCCAGCTGAACTTATTGCTGTGCACAAAAAAACATTGACATAGAAATAAACTTTTACATAGCAATTATAATTGTAAAGAAATATAGCATTTATTTCTTAATAGGCACTGAAGTTAACATTAACCAAACTACAGGATATTGTATGATCCTTATTCATTCACTGTGAAGTTGAAAATGCCTTAATTTATTTTTACTTTTTCACTTTTTTGGTGCATAAAGAAGCATCTCTCAAAAGAAAAATAATTTGAGAAGAGGAGTAAAGAGAAGGTATTTGGTAAAAGTATTTGAGCAAAGGAAATTGCATTTGCTAAACATAATAGGCTGTAAACAGGTTATCAGCAAGTTTCTCACGTCTGCAAACAAACCGAACAATCTATGAGTGCTATGCCAGTTCCTCGTCTGTTTTTTCAAACCAAGATAAAGATCTCACCCATTGTTCCAAATGAAACGGAGAAGCCCAACTCTCAGCAGCAGAAGATACGCTGAGCTATTTAAGCCTTGGATTCTCAAAATGCTCTTCAGCTTTGAGGTAGTCAGAGTAATGTCTTCATGATGTGGGTGCTCTACATTTTCTTTTTCATGCTGGTCTGTACTTTAAACTTTTTAAGCTGCCATGCATGTCCAGAGAAATGTGTGTGTGAACGAGTGGCATCGGTGCAGTGTTTTAGGGTGCAGACTATACCTACAGGCATCCCAAAAGATGTGAGGAAACTCAACTTAGGATACAACCACATTAAGGAGATAAAGGTAATGCTTAATCATTGCTTGATAATTACATATGCCAGCTGTATTTGTTAGCATCACATTTACATGTCTTAAGCAAATTTTATTTTCTTTTTTGTACTCATTATATTTCAATTTAGATATTTGCATGCAAAATATAATTTTGATTAAAAAATATATGAAAATTAATTTTAAATGCTAAATTAATATATTTAAATGTTTTCTTGTGGCTTTCCTTTCTTTCTAGGGTAGGGATTTATCTGGTTTGTCAGGCCTTGAGGAAGTGATTCTGTTGTCATGCAGAGTTGAGCAGCTTGAAGCCAATGTATTCAGGGCACAGAGAGCTTTAAAGACCCTGGACCTCCAGAAGAACCGGTTACGTCATGTCCCCCGTGGCCTGCCTCCTAGCCTGGAGAACTTGCACATGGGCCACAACAGGATCCACACTTTGCAGGACTCTGCCCTGCAGGTCCTGAAGAGGCTTCGTACACTGAACCTCCAGAATAACCTTATCAGCACTCTGCGGTCCAGCGTCCTCTCTGGCCTCGTGAAGCTGGAGGCACTTTATCTGGAAGGTAATAAAATTACGACGGTACAGGGTCTCCTCAGGCTGCCGGCGCTAAATTGGCTTAACATAGCAAATAATAAGGTCCCATCACTGCCATCAGCTTTCTTCTCATCACTGCAGCTTCTTAAAACGCTGGACTTGTCCTCAAACCTCCTGACACGGGTTCCTCGTGATCTTCCACAGTCCCTAATTCATCTGAACATGGCCAGGAACCAGATTAGGACACTGAAGAGTCGTGATATGGCCCAACTGCGTAATCTCAACACTTTGTCAATCTGCGACAACCGACTGGTATCTGTGGATGGTGGTCTTCGTCTGCCCAACTTGACTGCATTGGAGTTGGCAGGTAACCAACTGCAGGTTCTACCCAGTAGGCTCTCAGCTAAACTAGAGAACCTGGACTGTGGGCAGAATCATATACAGGAAGTGACCTATCAACAGCTCTCAGGAATGAGACAACTCAGGCATCTCTTTCTGGAGAACAACACCATCCAGCACTTTGAAACCAACGCTCTGAGAAACTGTCTTCATCTAACCAACCTGGCTCTAGAGCAGAATCTTCTCCCTACCATTCCAAATGGGTACAGTTTTGCATGTAGATTTTGCTAATCTGAAAAAAAATGTGAAGGACCATTTTATGTAGCATCAGGTTATTAATTGTTTATCCATATTTTAAATATAATAATTTAAAATAATAAATAAATAAATAAATAATAATAAAGTCATAATTTAGAAGTTCATATGTGAAACCTACATTAGAACATTTATAAGACTTAATATTCACTAGTCAAATAATGTAGTTCCCTGTGTTGCTAGAGATCTGTGGAGTTCCAGACCTAACACACCAGACCCGTATTGTACCTCTTCAGACAATGACTATTCTCTTGTCTTTATGTTGGTTTCCTAGGCTCCCTGAAACGCTGGTTCGCTTGGATTTGAAAGGGAACCGCATCTCCTCAATTCAGGAGCACGAACTGAAGTCTCTTAAGAGGCTCCAAGTTCTGAATCTACGTAACAACAGACTCTCCACACTGCCCACCATGAATCTACTTCCAAATCTCCAGACACTGTACCTGGATGGAAACCCATGGAACTGCAGCTGTGAACTACTCATGGTCAAGAAGGCCTTGTTAGCTAGAGATATAGATATTAGCTCAGAGTTCTGCCCTGAGCCTGTCTATACATCAGTGGACGTTTGGCAAGCATATGTAATGGCACAGGAAAAGTGTGAGGAGCAGACTGAGGAGTCATTACCGGTGAGCCAGACTGAACAAGCAGACAATGAGGAATACTATGATGATGATTTCTAATATGAAAAGAAAAGCAACACCAGTTGTCAAATTCAACAAATTTGAGATGTTGAATCTCAAAAGACCTGAAAGAGATCATCTATTAATTTGTTTAATCTTCTAATGAACTTCTGCATTATTAACTAATGCATGTTGATGTTTTTAATTATCATATTATGTAGGATATTACTAACTAATTTACATTTTTTACACACTACGCACATTCTTTTTTCTTTTTGCATCTGGAGCAACAATTCCTTCACAAATTTTCAGTGGCCCTTGGTCTGCTATTAAAATGATCATTTTAAAGCATAACCTAAATGAATATCTTTGTCATTAAAATGGATTTTAAAATGGTGTATTATGAAAGTCCAGAATGAAGTCCATATTCCAAATTAAATGTACACATAAGATAAATTACTTTGTTTTAAAGTAACTTTTATTTGTACTTAATTATGTTTAATTGCATGTCAAAAAAGAGATACATAGAAGTCACTCAATAAAAAAATGTTTAATAGTTTACTTGTCGGTATTACACAAAGAACAGCTAAATGTATGTATGTTCACCAAAAAGTAATCTTTACACTAACCAGGATTTTTTAAAGATAATACGCTAATAGTCTGAAACCGGAAGTCAATATAGCATCGTCTTCCTTTACCAGAACGAGTAGACGCAACTGTCCAATCACGGAGCTCCACGTAACACCTCGAGTTTAAAGTGTAAAGGTCGGTGAAGATGGCGGCTGGCAGGTTGAGGTGTTGGCAGTGATGTAAAATGGCTCATTACAGTGTGTGTGAAGTTCGCGTTTAAACACCGACGGTTAACATGCGACCTTGTTTCACCTCCCGACCGGTTCTGAAGCGGGAAACGCGCTTTTAAACACGTTTTTAAAACCATGGCGTTAGTGTACGAGTGCGTATGGCGGGTTTTACACGCCCTGCTGCAGCTCCAGCGAGCGGTAGTGGCCTGGCTGCGAGGCCGCGTCGGGAGGTGGCACGGCCGGCTGTGGAGGCGCGCCGCGGCCGCCCTGCTGGTTCCGCTGGCGCTGGGCCTCCCGAACCAGAAGAGGACGGGCAAACGCGTCGGTCGCCGCTGGGGGACGGACGGGAGGGCGCCGGACAAGCTGCCCGTCCACGTTGGCCTGCTGGTGGTGGAGGACGGACAGCAGCTGAGCGACGTGGCCACCCTGGTGGTGTGGTGCATGGCGGTGGGGGTGTCGTATGTCAGCGTGTACGACCATGAGGGTGAGATTGATTCACCTGTTTATTTAAGAAACGGTCAACGAAAGAGATAAATAAATACAGAAATCTCAAACTCTACATAAGTTCTTAGTTGATCTGATTAGACTGTATAGTTGTGTTGTGCTCAAAATGTCTGGTAACCTGTTACTGCCTTGTTGACTTGTTGGTCTTATTCTGTTAGGAGAGTTCTGAACTAAGTTATATAGACTTTGTAATTTCCCCTTGGGGATGAGTAAAGTATCTTAATTCTGAGGAACAGGCATTTTTGTGAATGAAATTATTTAGCTTGTCATAAGAGTGGCATCGTCTGTAATATTAAATGTGGAAATTCTAATATGTGCATGAATGTGGACTGAACTGCCGAATTGAATTGAATTCCCTTTAACTGAGATTACACAACTCGGAAGCACATGTTGATGACATGCTCATGGAGTCATGTTCCTCTTATGGGATGGATCAGTCTGAAGGAGCTTTTGACGTCAAGAATATGATTGTCATAGTGTTCATGTCTGTGACTCATAAGTTAAAATTCATCCTGAGCAGCTATGGCAGCTTCCCTGAGAGCTGTTGCAATGTGGAATATGGAAAGTGCGATTTTGCGGTGTCTGGAGTTGTTTCTCAGTCACTGGTGTCAACAGATGGTAAACCGAAAGCTTCCTAACTGAGCTGTTTCGGCCATCAGCGTTTCAGTCTTCTCCTTCTGCATTGTGCGAGGAGCTTCACTGCACCCACCTGCTGCTGTTTGCTTTTTGCAGGGGTCTTCAGGAGGAACAACGCCAAGCTGATGGAGGAGATAGTGAAGCAGCAGTTGGAGCTCCTGGGCTCGGAGAACTGCAGGTCCTCCCTGGAGCTGATCAACCACAGCTCAGAGCAGCAGGATCCAGGTGGGCCCAGTACCCGGTCCCCTCAGAACAAGGACCGCGTGCACAAAATGGTTTTGTTTTATATGGGGAAGTGGTCACCTAGTGTATAGGTTTTTGGGTTATCAGTCGGATGGTTGTAACTTGAAATCTGTCTCTGCCGTGCAGCTAGGACTGTCGCGGTGAAAGAATTTCCCCTGCGGTTATTTATGGTGGCTCAACACCGCGATATGCGGTATGACGCGATATGTGTCATTTGTCATCTAAAATCTTAATTTTAGAGCTATGTAATTGTTTTATTGTTTTTATTGTAAAGGGTTTCTTATTGTTTTTAAATTGCAAAGAAGACACAGTTTTAAGAGCAGTTAAATATGTGTTTATTGTCAAATAGAGAACACAGAAGTCAAATGAGATGCAGTAAGAACCCATGCTCTTTCGCTTTCTTAAAAGTGTAGGGTAAATATTTTAAACGAGATTTTAAACACAAAAAGAGAATTTAATAAATAAATCAATAAAACAAAATCTTTCCTTAACCAGAAGAATAACGTCTCAGCTTAAACCTAAGTTGTCACGTCCCTGTTGCGCGATAAGAAAACCAACATATTCACCTTATGTGGTTTCAGTGAGGAGCGGAAAGGGCTAACAATATTCCCGGCAGTACTAAAAACTCGCTCTGATGGTGTGCTTGTTGCACAAATGCACATGTACTTGTGGGAGAGCAGAGGAAATCTAGCCTCTGCGTGGATTTGGCTTGAACCCGAAATGCTCCCAAACCTGCGAAGTCGCGTTTTGTTTTTTGACCAGAGCATCTTCCGTAGTTTCCATCTTTAAAAAAGGAGACGGATTGTTGATCAGCCGCACCGGATGATAACAGGGGGTTGATGGGAAAATGACTTTAACTCTTGCATAGGCACTTTCCCCTCGCATGGGAAAAAACACCAATATTGCGGTTGTTGCGGTTAATTCCCGTACGTTGCGATTTTCTCGTCAATAGCGTGGTATTGCTATACTGCGGTTATCGCGACAGCCCTACGTGCAGCCACTGTTGGGTCCTTGAGCAAGGACCTTAAACCTCCTTAGCTCAAGGGGTGCAATATGATATGATAATATAATCCTGGGCTTGGGTAAACGAGTCAGTGTGTTTTAGTGTACTCTTTTGGTTGAAAAACTGTTAAAAGAACTTTTTAATAGGTAATAATTTTCTTATTCACATCTCAGGTGAGGGATCATAAAAAGCTAAACAGGTGTGTGATTGGTTACAGGACTCTGTCAATTAATTACTTAATGTCCAATGAAAGGGTCAGCCACCTGCCAATAACTAAGACTGATTTGCAGTTTGTTTGAGATGCAAATGTAAATTTTAGAATGATATAGTTTTTTTTAACTCTGTGATT
Organism: Brachyhypopomus gauderio; assembly: GCF_052324685.1. Lineage (NCBI taxonomy): Eukaryota > Metazoa > Chordata > Actinopteri > Gymnotiformes > Hypopomidae > Brachyhypopomus > Brachyhypopomus gauderio. The sequence goes on from NW_027507126.1 coordinate 23,805, forward strand.
ATAAAGTGTGTGTGTGTGTGTGTGTGTGTGTGTGTGTGTGTACAGTGTTGTCCTGCCAGACGGTGGTGAAGGTGTTGTCTCCAGACGACGGGAAGCAGAGCATCGTGCGGGCGGCCCAGAATCTGTGCAGGGCTGTGGAGCAGAAGGAGAGGACGTCCACAGACATCAGCGTCCCTCTGCTGGACTCCCTACTGCGGGGTGAGTGTCCCACGTGTGTGTATTGTAGTTTCGTTGTGGAAAGCTTGTGCGGTTTACCAGGTGATACAGGCAACTGGACCTGTGGCTGATGGCAGGAATAGACTGGAGGAGCATTTGAGTGAAGATTCATTGGTTCATTGGCACAGTGCACTCTAGTGCCCCCTAATGGTTTCCAGACAGCAATGCGTGATAAAATAAAGGAATTCAAACCCTTAATAATCAATAATTAAGAAAGTTATTTTGTTGTAAATCAAAATCACTTTTAGTACAGTGGTGTTGAGTTTATGACAAAGTAACTGACACATACATAATCCTAAGTGTGAGTTTTGGCAATATTCTGTAACTTACTAGCAAAACCCATATGAGAAGCTGTTTGCATATTACTCTGCATCTGTAAAATATGAATCACGTTGGAAAATGAGGTTATGTCACTCGTTTGGCAAATGTGAGCTTCTGTAATGGGAATCTTAAACAGGACTATAATTGTTTCTCCCCTTTCCCGCATGCACAAGAGTGTGTGTGTGTGTGTGTGTGTGTGTGTGTGTGTGTGTGTGTGTTACACACAGACGGTTATGAGACAGGCCCTTGTATGAAGTCGCAGTGCAGCTGTTCTGGGGTTCTGCAGCTGTCCAGTTGCCATGTTAAAAGAGACAGTGTATTATCTTAAAGACCAAGAGAACATGTTATGAAAAACTGAAAATTGTGTGGTGCTAAATTAGTATTATTCAGCAGAGCTTTAATAAACAGAGCAGTAATATGAGACTCATCTGTCCTACCTGAGGACTCTGGGAGTGGACCTGGTGTCCCAGAACACGTTTTAGTGACTGGCCGCTGTCATGGATCCACAGCATTAATCAGACATACATGAGCAAAGCTTTCAAAGTGGATTCCCACGTAAACTGTCTTGATGCATGCAAATTTAGGCTAGGAGGCCATACCAGTGTATTGGAATATGAACAGGTATATTATGAAGAATGGAGTGGAAAGACCAGACAAAAAAAAAAAGACTTACTAATATATCACCGGTTTACTGATGGAATGTTAGGTGTACCAAATACAAAACAGAACTAAATTGGTGCAATCACTTCAGGAGTGGCATTGCCAACATAACAAAATGCGCATGAAACAAAAGTTAAACACTTATACTAACAAAAGAAACAGACAATACTATAACTACTCACAAAACAGGTAAACCCACACCCAAACAAAATGGCAGCCACTCCCTACCAGCAAAATGTAGCACCACTACTTTATACAGATATATACAATATATTACAAGAGACCATAATTGAAAGGGGAAATCACAACTCATAAACCACGAGGAAAAGCCAAAGTCACATCAGAAGGTCTAGCAGAAATTACAGGCAGTGACGAAATTACAAACATTACACAACCGAACAAAGTCCCCTTCCCCTTCCCCGGTGAGTCGTTGATCCCGGCACGGATAATGAACCGGAATGGACCGGAGGGTCAGAGGTAGAACCTGGGGTGTAACGAGGAAAATGGGACACACAGACACCCTTACAATCCCATACATAACAGAGTGTGGGAGGAACGTCGCCTATGTGCCTACTGAGAGGAAAGCTTGCATTAAACTTTACGTAAACTTTACTTAACACAAAGACCACCCATTTTACATTGAAAGGACCCTGACTAAATAAAGCAGTCGTGTAATAAGACTTTGGAGCGGCGTTCGCCAGACGCACTTGTCCTTCACCCGGAGAGCGAGAGTGACCCAGGCACGAGCAGAATAGTGAGCGCTGGTGTTCCGGAAGCTCTCCAGGCTCTCGCCCTTCGGCTCACCGTAGCTCGTTTGTGTTCACAGAATCGAAGGACGTGCCCGACCCGGACCTGGTGATGAAGTTCGGCCCTGTGGAGAGCACGCTGGGCTTCCTGCCCTGGCACATCAGACTCAGCGAGTTTGTGTGAGTGTCGCACTGCGTCTGGGCGCACCTGCAAGACCTGCCTCCGCGCAGACCTGCCTCCGCGCAGACCTGCCTCCGCGCAGACCTGCCTCTGTGGTTATCACGAACCAACTAGCCTTTCAGCAGAAGTTCTGCTTAGCTCCTCCTATTGATTGACGGACAGATTTAGCTCCGTCCGTCAATAGGAGGAGGTACTTTCTCACACAGTGATATGATATGCAGGTGTATCTCCTGAATGTTCTGTATTCATGCCTGATATCTGCTTGTTTACAGAGTTACAGAATTATGTGGATAATACATCTGCAACAGTGTACATCTGTCTAGAACGTGACTCATTAGGAAAGGGTTTTTAAACACAAACATCTCACTCGAGGCCAAACTCTAAATGTGTAAACATGCAAGGGCTTTTTTTAATAGCTGTGAAAACAGTGGCACGCGACACACAGACATAGCATGATGCGTAATTGCTGAAGTTCTTTGTTCTGAACCTTCCCCCATCTCACCACACGATGGTGCTGTATCGCCTCTGTTCAGGATCCACTCGGCCATGCTGAGCTTGGACGCTTCATTGGCCGGTGGACAGGAAGCCGTGGGAAGGGCTCGCCCACGTTCACTCGGCCCTGCAGCGGCGTTCATGCCGCCCCTTCTCTGTTAAGCATCCAGGCGTCCTGGGTCTCGGTCTCCAGTGTCTGACGCCGGGTCTGTCTTTGTCTCCTCCAGCTCGATGCCTTCCCACAAAGACGTCTCGTACGAGGACTTCCTCGGTGCCCTGAGGAGCTACGCAGCCTGTGAGCAGCGGCTGGGCAAGTGAGGCGCCCCACCCAGGGGGCAGGAGGAGGACAGGACTGGCAGGAGGAGAGGGGGAGGAGGGGAGGAGAGGAGAGGTGGAGGAGGGGAGGAGAGGAGAGGTGGAGGAGGGGAGGGTGTCCATCCCCTCCCTGTGTTTACCGTGGAAACCACAGAGCATCAGCACTTGGATGCGACATCCTGACCACACACACTCACACTCGCGAGCAAGAAGTGTGTGTGTGTGTGTGTGTGTGTGTGTGTGTGTGTGTGTGTGTGTGTGTGTGTGTGTGTGTGTGTGTGTGTGAGAGAGGAAAAAATTAATAAATGTGTGTGAGAGAGGGAGAAAGATGGTAGTGAACTTCCCCCCTACTGTGTGCTGCGTTTACCTTGCCAAGGAGCAGAGCGTTCTCTCACCTGAAGGAAACCCACCGGGCCCAGCGGGCCCACGCCAGCAGGCCAATCTGCCCGCCCTACAGCAAAGCTCCCCGACCTCCAGGGACACGCTTAGCAATATGGTGTAAATCTCCCGTCCCGCGCCGTCCTCCGCTACAGGCCTGAAACGGGCTGCGTGTTGAAACACTGTGGTGTGAGACGCTGCCTAAACCAGCCATGTGCACTGAACATTGTGATGGGGACACAGTCAGCAGTCTTACAGAGAGTAGCTCTCCAGACTCTGTGTGCCTGATCAGTAAGCAGCTGCTTTTGGAAGTGTGTGTGTGTGAGAGAGGAAGAGAGCCCACAGGTGTAAAGCTCTGCATGTGAAGTGTTTTAAATGTAAACGTGAGCTTTCATTAAAAGTGTGTGTGTATACATGTGCAAGCCACAAATGATGATTGTACAATACATGTTGATTTAGTGTTCGATACCCAAAATTTTGTGATCATTTTTTCAGCAGGTTTTTTTTTGGTTTTTTTTTGTATACCACTTTGTTGTGATATTTATTGTTCCATCCAGTAAGATAATTAAGGGGGTGCGGTTGGTTGGTTGGTCGGTCAAACCTGACTGGTCTACAGCCTGAATCACATCAGATTTCTCATGGAAACACTACAACATCATACTGCTAACCACAGGACCAGGGGCCGTACACCGTATTGCTAACCACAGGACCAGGGGCCGTACACCGTATTGCTAACCACAGGACCAGGGGCCGTACACCGTATTGCTAACCACAGGACCAGGAACCCTACACCGTATTGCTAACCACAGGACCAGGGGCCGTACACCTGGTCTTTTTTGTCACGAGTCTTAAAAAACGGTTTTATCAATCATGACTTACCATATAGGAGGGTTCATATAATAGTGTTCAGTATGAATGCCTAATAAATGTTACTGAAACCCCAAACAAGCCAAGTCTGACGTTTAATATAGTCACTTGACACACCTGTGTCATGTCTGTGGTATTATTATTTTTATTGTCAAGTTACAGGCAAAGTTGTTCAGATATCTCTTTGTATGCCACTCTTTTTAAGGAAAGGAAGACCTTAATGTCTCAGCATTCTGCTTGTGTCTCCTGTTTCAACCGTGTCCGTCACAAACTTGACAAAAAACAAGTACAGTATATACAAAAAATGTGAGTGCTTTAGTAAAAAGGTAATTTTCTTAGTTTTTTGTAAAGTATATTCATGGGAGTACATCTCTATCAAGTCCTGCATCACCGTAACGTCTCTAAATGTTCACGAAGGCATCGTGAGTTCCAACAAGTTTTCCTCTGATTTGGTGCTTATACCTGTTTACGTTAGCGTGTGTTTCGGAAGGTTTTGGCAGCACTAAAGATACTTAATGTACCCACAGTTGGGATCTACTTGAAGCTTGTTAGGAGTCTAATAAAAGCAGCACCTGTTTTGTCAGTGTTATGTTGGTTTCTCTCATCTCTCACTCCTGACGTCCAATGCTGAGAAGAGTACCTCACTCTGAACCATGCTGAATTCACACAGTAGATTGTTAATAATGTCAAATATTTACCTCATCATAACCCGCTAGTTAAAAATGAGCAAATTGGTTGGGGAACATCTCTCATATTTAATGTGTAGTTCATTTCTTTATACACAAGCTTTTTTTTTTTCTTGTTCAGAGCAAAGCCCGGTGTGGGTGTAGTGTGCTTGTGAGGGAGACGTTTTCTGTTTTAACCTCAGAGAAAGTATTGGCTGTGCTTTTTGTGTTTCTGTAGACAAAAAAATGCTGTTTGTTTTGTCAGCCCTTTCATGTTAGCTGGGGAACATGAATACAGATCACGCTGTCACTTAGCAGCAGACACTCCATTGCGTTCAGATCCTCACTGAAGGAAACGTGTCAGACTATGGTGGTTTTAGACTTTTTGTTGCTAAACATCTTTTGGTTTTCCCCAGTAGATTTGATTGTGGACTTTAAATGGCTTTCAACAGAGAAGTTAATTTTTTCCATTGATCCTTCATGTAATTGATTAATTAACTGATTGTAAATTCTGGAATATTCTGAAGCTTCAGAGCGGTGTTGTGGTCTTTTCTTTCATTCTTTCTTTGCTCTTCTCCTCTGGCTCCTCACACTTCTTGAGTCGGGGTGTGTTTCTGGGCAAATGTGAGCAAGGCAAAGTGTCAGGCTTCCTGGTCAAATGAAACATAGCTGCACAAGCACTGAAAGGCCGCTATAGATGCAGAACACTCTAGATGGAGTCTGGTTAACCAGCCCAAAATGTTATATGCTGTGTTTTCACTTTTTCGTGTTTGTGTGGAGGACAGATGTGAGTCCAAGTCCTGCTGGTCTGTATACCACGCCGTGTTCTAGAGGACATCTGACTACGGCACTATTATCAGCTAAAAGGCTCTCGGCTCAGCCTGAATCTGAGCTAAGGGCGCTGGATGGTGTCGGTTTTCGAAAGCAACTCGGGGGGCTTGACATATTTGAATCATTCCCTTTCTGTTCAGGTCCAGGCAGAACACGATCGTGCTCACAACAGCCAAGTTCTTTTAAATCCACAGTGATGCCATAACCAGGTGTTCTGATTACTGTGTTTCCCTTTCAGCACTCAGTCATTGAACATCTGTGTGTACGTGCACGGCGTGTGTGCTGTTTTGTGTGTTTGTTTTTTGCAGGATAGTAAACGACTAATGTCTACATGAATCTATTTTATGTTGATGTGGACATTAGAGGAAATGCTATCACTATGGCAAAGTATAGCTACGCTTCCTTTAAAACAACATCGGTGAAGACCGATTGTGTGTTGCCATGTTATATGGAAACCATGCAAGAACGCCACATCACACAGAAAAAAAGAAGAGGACAGGTTTCTAAACGACAGCATCCTGGGTTCCATCCGTCCGAACCTGAGGGCATGGTGGTACTGATAATGGCACTTACGGGACAGACTAAAGCCCAATCTCTCTGAGTTTTGTGGTCTACTGGAAGGGCAGCCTCTTTGTGAAACGATTCAACTGCCACGAACTGGCAAATTAAGTGGAAAACGCAAAAGTGTTTCTCACTGGGCTTCTGCTGCTTCAATAAATGTCCAACATAGACGCCTCTACTCTCACAGAGACATCTATTGACAGGAGGTTAGCACACACCCCCCCCCCCCCCCCCCGTGCTGACGAGACACGTAATACATCACACAAAGCCCCTTGTATAGTAACAGATCAATCGACTGAACCGCACCGTTATTGCTCTGCGTAAATAAATCGCGCTTACAGGATAGAATATACGTTGAAATTGACAGCGTGCGTTGTTATTTCCCAGCTGATTGGCTTGAGCCTGAATTATTGACTTGTTTTTTGGGAGCAGTCCAGCCCGGATCCCATTAGCATAGACATAAATAAACACAGGCACGTGCTCCTCTAATGCCCACAGTTTGTTCTGTTATTATTTTGAATGAAGAGCTATTTATGGTGCGTGCACTACGAGGTTTGGTTTGTTTGTTTAGAGGAGAGCTTTGTTTTGACAGAAAAAGCCAGCTAAGTAACTGTCCTCCAGTTGCAGGGTCCTCTCAGCTTGGAAGATGATCGTATTCTCTTACGTACCATAGCAGAAGGCCTGAAGTTAAAAATCGATTTTACCGATAGGCACCAACTGAAATGCCTGTGTGTCTCCTTCCTGAGTTGTTTCCTTTAACGTATCCGAGGTGGCACCTCAAGCCCACTAGAGACCAGATGAATATATGCTAGAAGAAAAATTCACACGCGCTCGCTGTGTGCTCACCAAATGAAATTTAAAATTGAGATTGATGCTTCAATGTGAGCTGGGGTGCCTTCTGAGCACACTGTCATCAGACAAAGAGATCAGACCATTTTGGAACACAAGGTCAATACAATGTCCAGCCCCTTCTCTGTGATGGTACAGAAGAGCTGTGTGTGTGTGTTCATGTGTGTATGTGCATGGTTGTGTGTGTGTGTGTGTGTGTGTGTGTGTGTGTGTGCATGTTTGTGTGTGTGTGTGTGTGTGTGTGTGTGTGTGCCATTGTGCCTCACCTCGGGATATGCAGGTAGCTGCCTCCCTCCAGCCCAGGCAGACGTAATGAACCCAGTTGGACTCAAAACGCTCTTACCCACACGTGCGTTTCCATGACAACAGAGAGGCGGCGAGGGGCTGGGGCCTGTGTGTGTGGAAACAACCTTTGTAACCTACACATGACCTGCAGCTAAAGGCCCTGTCAGGGGCTGCAAATTACAGGCCAGATTTGGCTACTGAACACACAGAAGGCTTTAGAAAAACAACTGCCCAACTAAAATATAAAATATGCACAATTCAGAGCCGGTCCTGCAGCAATACCTTTCAGCTATTCCTCCTTGAGGCTCCGAGATGCAAATAAAAAACCAGAATGCGACGTTGTGGCTGGAGTATTAACGCGAGGTCCTGCACTATTCCCGTATGGTAACGCATACTGAACATACTGGACCCAGTAATGAACTGAGACGCCCTAAAGACACAGAATAATAGAAGCAGAGACGCGGTGCCAATCGTCAGCCTCATTAAGTGGAATGTGTCGAGAGTCCTGGCGATCGATTTAACGATTCATCCCACAACGTTAACCTTGTCTGTCTGTTGCCACACTAACGAGCTGCTAAATTTAGATGCGTGGCCCCTGGGCTCAGACACACCAATGGTGGAGGCTACAGTCACAGTACCGGGGCCCGGCCTTATCCCCCAAGACCAGGTGTGACTCCAAGATTTTGCTGAGAATACCCGGCTCAACTGTGATAATTAGTCTGGGATGAATGCGGTTGTTTCGTGTGAAGTAGAATTATATTTGTTGCTTGATAAAAGCAAACCTTGGACCCACTTTGGTCCGTTATGAAAACGATCGAAAGCCGCCATCTTAGGGAGGGAGTGTGAGCACTTAACAGTTAATTATTGGACAATGTCCTAATACTTCTGAAAATATATTCCGGTAGTTCCATTTTAAACGTGCCATAGTGATTATATTTTCTAACTTTGTCTATTGTTAAGATCATGTATTCGCTGCTAAACTCTGATCCTGCTAAAAAAGAAAACATTATGGACATTAGGGTTATAAGATTGTGTCCTGTTTTACTGTGTCCTGTTTTATATCCGTCTAACCTGCTAACCCGCACCAACATTTTCATGATAAAAGGCCTACATGAATAAATGAAGGCCTACATGAATACATTTTTGTTTCCTCTTAAAAATAGTACACACCCTAACCTCTTACTGAGGCCCTTAGGAAGTGCATTTCAGTGTTTCTGGTCAATTTAGGTAAGAATTTGTATGCTTATTTATTTTAACTCAGTATGATGCCTGTAAGATCTTTGACCAGGGATTTCTCCTTAAAAGTACATTTACACAAGTCAACAAGAAAATAATGCTTAAAAAACATCTTTGTTTTCTTTCATTTTCTCAGAATGGTCAACCTCTGACTGCCTCGTTGTATCATGAGTGTGAACTGTAACTGCCTGTATTCATTAAACTAAAACCTAGTTGATAAATCATTAATGTTGATGCAAGTGAGGTTGCAAATAAAGCCATTTAAATGGGAGACAAATAGTCACCGGGCGTACACAGCTCTCGGCTGACTGAGTGATTGCATGCCACCCCCAGCACTTAGACAACCATAGACACACTCACCTGTCCAATATCCATCTATCAAAATGAAAATAAGGCCCCAGCACGCGGGATTACCACCACTGCGAGGCTCTTTTCAAAGAGCAAAATGTCCTGAGAACTTATACTGCTGTGCTTTTCCTCTGCTGTTGTACTTTGCTGAATGCTTTATATGCAATAAGCATATGCAAAAAAAAAATCAAGCTTGCAATAAATAAATAGCCTAAATAAATAAAGGAGCAGCTAATGCAATCTGACTGTGATCAGGCCAGTTCACCATGACTGAAATAATATCAGCTCTCCTGAAAAAAAAGAGTTCTGCTAATGAGAAATGATACAATGTGTTTAGTGAATTAGTTCCACCCTCCACCAAGGTTACTGTGAACCACAGCAAGGAGCTTTGGTCAATGGTACGTTTCTGGGGCAGCTGTGATGGGCTTATAGCCAGTCATACGGTGCCAATGATTAAATCCACAATATTGAAAAGGTGTATGATTTCTGAGTGCCAATCACACAAAACTCTACATTCTTCATGTAGTTCTCCAGCATACTAAATACTAGCAATTTTTGATAAATTTCCTATTCATAAAATGTTTTCCAGAAGTTTACACATTTGGACTCCTACATCTCAAGCAAATTGCAGGAGACTCAAAGTATTGGTCAGTGTTTCATAACAGGAAAGAGATGAAGGGAAACATATAATTTTGCAAGTGGTCATTACGAGTTGATTTTATGCTCCTAATATTTTTGGTGCTTTTTTAAGCTCATAGAGCCCCTGGTGACATATTTCAGTTTACTTCACCTATATACTTGAGTACTTTACTTTTTGGCAAAGTAAAACCACTGGTGTTATGTATTTATGGCACAGCACTTTTCAAAGACCTTGATTATTTTAGAACTGCTGCAACTAGTGAGAAGAAGAAATGAAGAGCACAGATTTGAACCAGACTAGCGGAACCGGACCGGGGATTAGATCTGGGTAAGAATGAGTTTAGGGTCTGATAGTATATTGATTTCACGTGAAACGGAGAACTGGAGTCAATGTCTTCCAAAATTAAAATGTAATCACTGTATAAAATTCATTATTTTAATGGGTCATAAAAAGGCTGGAGATGTCCAGCACAAATGTCATTCATATAATCCTGTTCAGCTTGCTCTGTACCACCACACAGCAATTACATTCAGCCCATTAGAGAACTTCCTCTAATTGTAATGAAACCTTCATTTTTTTGAATGGCGGTAAAACGGCAGCAGTAGCTATTGGTATAAAACAAGTGGAAATTCCTCTTTCGAGTCTAATTATTAAAACCTAACATATAAGATATAGCAGCTTGACTAAGACTAGCAACTTCTAGCAATCTTCAAAAACATTTGATATTCACTGATAAAAAAAAAAACCCTGTAGTAAACGCGACATTTTACGGTTTATAGTTTCATAATAAGACATAATTCAATTTGGGAGCCCACAAAAATGTAGAAATTCACAATTTATAAATTGTGTAAAATTAAAATATTCTTCTTCACTGTGCCCAAGTGCAACTATAGTAGTCTCTACAGAGCAAATGGATCTGCCTACGAGAACTACCACACCCTCTAGTGGCCACAGTCTGTATTGCCATCGAAATCTCAACGCCTTCCAGCAAGTCAAGACAGTCCAGCGTCGGCATTCGGAAAATGCGCACCGAGATACCGGGGAACCTTCGCAAACAGCGTACCGAGAAACAGGTGCATCGCGTGTAAGCCTACGGTCTTCCTCGCCCCATCACGCTGGAAATACACCTGCTAGTTCTGCCCGAATAATGGAAAGCTAAGACTGTCTGCTGCAAAAGCCCGTAGAATCGGCTTTTGTCTTGGTTTGAACACCAAGCCTTTCGTGCTCGCACGGAGCAGAATGTCCTCTGGTTTCTGATTGTGTCCGATGTCCAGCCTAGAGATGCTTCCCGAGCCGCAGAACCATGTTGTTACGACTATTGAGACAATTCCTTCAGAGACGGTCACAGCATCCGCGACACTGTTGCAGAGGGTGAGGAAAGTCTTTAATAGGTAAGAGACTTCAATACCACTTTGGGGAGATGTGTCAAATCTCGGTCTAATGCAGGACATTATGCGATTTGTGTCCATCTTTCTGTGTTCTGTAATTGACTAGAACTTTGTGATGCTGTGCACGTTTATCAAAACGTCATCGGTACTGAAATGGTAGCAGACGGGAGTAGTTGGATCTAATCAGCATAGCGTGAGTCCAGTTGAAACCTTTATGGAGATGTTTCATAAGAAGACTTTTGTATGAAGTAAGCGCCCCCCAAGTGCCAAATAAGTATTTTTAATAGTAGCTAAAATACATTCGTTTGTAAATGCTTTCTTTAAAAAAAGCCTACAAATTAAAATCTAGTCGATTTATGCCATCACATGACACAGAAATTAACTGTCAAACAACGTTGGTTCATAATACAGCAATCGGGATCTGAAAGCATTATGGTTAAATGTCACCATTATTGTTATTTACAAAATCTGCATTCAAACCGTAGCTCAAAAATAGGCAACTTAGTGACATCAGTCTAACACACAGCCAGTGAGAGCATCTCAGGGCTTGTGACTGGTTTCCAGTGTCACTGATTAGATTTTTGTGGAGCCCACTGGTCCAATCTATCATCTCAGTGGCAGAAAGGGTTTGAAGAGCACTGCACAGCACTCGTCTTTTGTCCTGCAGTATGGTGTACATCCTTCTCACTCGTGAGCTAGCCAGTGGCGCCAGAGGCACCCCCCCCCCCTTCCCCAGACCTGTTGTGTGCTCAAACGAAGCAAAAATGATTAGGCCCTATTAAACCACTGCCCAAGAACTGAAGGGCACCCCAAGTTCAGAACTCAGCAGCTTGGCTTTGCACATACTTGGGCATGAAGTGTGAGGGTTTCAGGGTGCTTTTTGGGTTCCAGCATGGATTCTGGGTGCAGCGGTAATGGGTATAGCAGAGATATCAACATATCTGCACAGCATTAAGCCCATTACAAAACATCAGCGGGGGATGAAGTAGGTACCTTACTGAGATGAGTGCTTTTGTTGCTGTATTTGTGTGTGTGTGTGTGTGTGTGTGTGTGTGTGTGTGTGTGTGTGTGTGTGGTTGGGGAGGGAGGTGTTTATAAGAGAGAGTGAGGCAGAGTTAGACTGGGTGGTAGACCTGAGGTGTCTAATTCCAGCTGTGTTTTGTGCGCGCATGTGTGTGTGTGTGTGTAGAAGGTGACAGCTGGTGGTCCTGAGTCGGTCCGCTCACGTTCCCTGTCTTTGCCATCTGCTGGTCCTTTTCAGCCCATCTCTCGCCTTTTTCTCCCAAACAATGGCCCGCGGGGTGGGATCTAGGCGTCCAGCTTGGGTTGCCCGCTGCCCCCTCCTGGGGCCATTGTACCAAACAGTGCAGAGAGGAATCCACACTTGAAGGGAATGGGAGGATTGTCGTCCCCGAGGGCTCGCACATAGCTGAGTGGGATCGTTTATCCTGGCGGCCATTGCTGGTGAACGAGACCGTTGTTCTCATGTACACTTGCTGTGCTGACCATGTTCTTCTCACTGTTTTATATACAGGCAGGTCTGCGTTTCATAATTACGTAAGGAACATGCTTAGTGACATGAAACTCGATCCCCAGACCCAGATTAAGTGTTGACATGGAGTAAAAATGACAATCAGTAGAGAAACAATGATGACATTGCAATTTAACCAAAGATTAAATTATTTCATGTATGAAGACTTCCTCAAATTGTTTTTTTTTTTCCGGTAGAGGTCTGCTGTGGTGAATGCCTTATTGGCATCAGAAGGACTGAGGCAGGCACTGTCCTGTTTCAGTTCATTCACAAGATCCAATTTTGATTCAGTATTGATTCATTTTGATTCCTTTTGACCATGAAATTCTAATTACAAACTGACATTGCTTGTGATAAATGTTTTTGGAGAATTACTGCTGCACACCCAAAAGTTATAACATGTGAACAGGGTGTATTCCTGAAAAGGTCGTTCTGAACATTGAAGACTTGGCCAGTCACAGTGACTCAACATATGCATAGAATTCATGAGCATGACATTGGGATCTTATAGCAGATTGGCCAAGTTAAAATGAAGATGAATCAGAAAATCAGTATTATCAATCCAGCTTTATGCACCAGTTTGCCGCACTAGATGGACATGTGATGTCCAATGCACCTCGTAATCTGTAGTAGGTGGCAGGATAATCGTAGTTTCAGGAGAACCGTAGTTCAGGGGAACCGTAGTTCAGGAGAACCGTAGTTCAGGAGAACCGTAGTTCAGGCCTCAGCCTTGGCCTGGCTCAGCTCGCTGTGCAGTGCTAGAGATGTGATTCTGAAACGTGTCTCTCAGAATGGCGGTATTATGGCACACCAGGGGCCAGTCAGCGGTGTGGCTAGCAGATCTCTTCTGTTCCTGCTGTGAAGACCCATCAATAGCCAGGTGACATTTATTTAGCTCCACTAAACCCTGTGGATGGAGGGGGGCATTAACTTTTGTACTTCACTGTGAATAAGATTGACAAGAGGGAATCCTCTTTGCTGATATCTCCCATATTAGACTGTTTGGAACTATAAACTATATAACTATTAAAAAAAATTTAAAAACACATATACAATAATTTTCCTATTATTGAAGTATTTGGCAAAACCTGTGCTTCTCAGAAAACCATTCATGTCAAAGTATTGAGTTATTTGTTTCCATGAAGATATTTCAGCATTTTCAGAAAAAAAAGTAGTTTAGACATTTTTGACAGCATTGGATGCTCTAAAGCCTCAAACTCTGTGACAGGTGTTGTCAAAAGCTTTTTTTTCCCTCAGATGTTTGGACCCAGAATGATAGGTTTATAAAATATAAGCCCATATTTGAGGTGTAACAGTCTGTAGTAACCCACAGCATGGCTAGTAAAATGCTGAGGGAAAAGCTCTTGTCCTCTAAATCCATTACATGCGGTATTTTCCACGGCTGCCTCCTGGGTAAAATTGGCTTTGATGGCAACTGGGCAATTATGGCGTACAGTAGAGAATGTACAGAGGTGCTGTATCATTCAGCAGAGCTCTTTTGTTTCCATTATAGACTTGGCTGAGTTTTCTCTTCTTCTCATAATAAGATGTATGGCGGCTCTATTGTGCAATGATGAAACAGAACGATCTCTGTAATTGCAGCAGTGCTGGACGTGATCAATAAAACGCCAGACAGGGAATCTACTTTTTTTTGTCACTGAGTAGAAAATGAGAAGGAAGATCCATGATCTCACTTTGGGGAAAAGACACAGATTTGTGAAGCGTCCTCATTCTGTTGTAAAAGTATGATGTGTGTACATGCTCCTATATGCAAACACGTATTTACTTAGAAGGCTCCTGATGTTTACAATAACGCTACGTATTGATCACGAGTCGCCCAACGGGTGAAAATACAAATAAAAATGTGTAAAATGTGTAAAATGAATAGCACTTTGCAGTAAGGCGTGAGCAGACAGCTGGCTCTACTTAGAAAATAAAGTCTTGTTGCCACCGGTTCAGTGTAAATGTATTGCCTAAAGAAACTGGATCCTGGCAACCTGGTAGAAAATACATGGAATGCCTTTGGTTCATTGAGGAGAAAGACGATCTGTGCGGAGACATCTGTGCTAGTCCTGTGTCCTGTTGGGACGTCCGAACACAGACACGTCTGCATGTCTGTGCCGGGAACAGTGGAGGTGTTTGGTGATATGGATCTGTTCCGTCAAAACAAAGACCTACAGAATCTGGAAATATTTGGTCCCCCCCCCCTTGACAAAGTACAAGCTGACGCTGCTAAATATATATATTTTTAAATCAACTTTGTACCTCTATTGCCAGAGTCTAATTTCAAATTGTGCAAACTTGTCTAATTAAGCCTACAACAGCTTTTATAGAAAGTAAGTTGAAACGCCAGAAAACATGAGAAGTCTTCTATTAATTGGGTAGACTGATTGCCTGACGTTAGCAACAACTGGAAGAAGACCCAGGCATGGTAGTAGCTAATTACAACATTCAGATAACCACTTTTGCTCAAGAATGAGTAGGCCTAGTCCAGAACGATCCTCTGTGATACGACTTCCAGTTTAAGTTTAATACTGACTGCGATTAAAAATTCAGTCAGACCAGAAGGGCTTAATAATAATAATAATAATAATAATAAATTTTATTTATAAGCGCCTTTCATAACACTCAAGGACACTTTACAGGAAATAAATAAAACAAATTAAGAAGATAACAGAATATGCACCAGAAGACACAAACATACAATAGACAATAAAGTGAATCACAGGGAATAGGCTATTGTGAACAGGTGAGTTTTGAGTCTGGATTTAAAAAGAGGAAGAGAATCAATGTTACGGATGTCAGGAGGGAGGGAGTTCCAGAGTTTGGGAGCAGAGCGACTGAAAGCTCTGCTTCCCATGGTACTCATACTGCTTATGCAGTTTGACTCGGCCACGGGCCCAGCTATGATTAAGTTGGTTCTTGGTCTCCGCTGAGAAATTCCCCGGCCTTTAACGAGTGTCGCGGTTTTGTTTACAGCTTTTGCATTTGCCTGGACAAACCTCACGGAAGATTTGTCAACGGTTCAATCCAAGAACTTCAACCAGCTGCATTTCAGTGGGACCATCAAAGAAACCAATATGGTCTGTCCTGATTCTCAGCTACTTGCTACAGCGGTGCTTCTTCCTATATGCCATCTGCGGCCCTGGGTTTTCCCTTGTGGACCGGTAATTATCTGGTAATTATCAAACCTTTCCTGAGGTGAGTCAGATCGGGATAACACGAGTGTGTACTGAGGGTCTCCGGGCCAAAGGACGACACTGCAGCAGCTGATGAGCTGTTTTAAAGACAGACAGCACGTGCGACTTTACGTGCACTAATACGCACGAGCTGGGAGGAGAACGGGCTGTCACGCTGTGCAGGAGAGCAGCTCGTGCCCTTCGGACCTGGGAAGGAGAACGGGCCGTGGCCCCGGAACGCCCCGAGCTGTCTCACGCCGTTTGATTGCGGTCCGTATGCTGTACGGAGTGGGCGAGAAAACTGCCTATCAACTTAACAAGCGAATGGTACATGCACAGGCCTTCAAAATACGTGCTCCCCTCCATTAGTTATCATGGAGGCTCCGTTGCAAAGTCAAACAACATCACTCGTTTGACGCTGAATTCCTTCCAGCGGAAAATGATTAATCGATGTGAAGAGTGAAGCGTCAATATGCCAATCTACCGAATGAAGGACACCCTGGATTCAGTTTGTCTGTGCGTACATGCCACAGGGAGGCGGACGGGTCGGCTTTGATATGAGCGGTGCTGTGTCTCGAAAGGAAATCGTGTATTTCATTATAGGTTCTTCCAAAATGTTTTCCATTGGCACACATTACAGGAAGCACCACAATACCCAGAATAAAGCGACATTTTGATGTATGCTCCAGACGTCCCTGACTGTCACCCCCTGTGTTATCACGAGCTTTGAATAAAAGAGCAACCGCAGATCCAGCAGCGTTGTGGCTTGTTCGGATCCCCGCTGACAGCTCGCTTTTATCGTTGAGCGGTAAAAAAAAAAAAAGGCATGTAAGTTAGTCAACTCGCATCGCAGGTCCGCTGGGCCTGCCGGCCTCTTGACCCGCCACACACATCCGTCGAGCTCGGCGTGCGTCTGCTCGCCTTACGGGAGGTGCGTTCATGACAGACGGTATCGAAAAAGGCTGACAACTTAAAGCATTGAATGTGTCAGTGGGATTTGGTGCATTACTCATATTTATGGCTGTTGTTCCCTTTCCACTCGCAATTTAACGGTTATTCAGCCTCTTGGTCTCGAGCTCAGGCTGTTCTTTGTCAGTGATCTCATGTTTGTCATAAAAACACAGGGAGAAAAGCGGGCAAAATACGATGTTTTTATCGTGCATTCCGTGTAAGGGGATGTCAGAGCAAGACAGTTTCTATCGTAAAAAGAATAAGGTATCAGTTGTTTTGTGTATCCTCATATCTGCCATCTGAACGTGTTAACAAAAAGCTGCAGCTATGAGAGATTCGGAAGTGGAGAGGAAGTGGAGAGGGATGGGGAGATGTCTCGGCTCGCTGCTTAATTAAGAGCGCTGGCTTTAACGGGAGGAGCAGCGTGTGACGCCATACACTGCTCGAACATCTCCCCCGTGCTGGAACCACCACCGCCGATGCCTTCACCCACCAGCTTCCCGTGAAGAGATGCCAATGCGATTTCATCCCAATTAGTCAATATATGCCACACGTCATTTCAGGCCTGGCCAGGTAGCAGCGTGATCTGTGGAATCGATGAAATCAAAAGCCCGGCTGAGCTGACGTGCTGAAGTAACCTTAATCCAGTCTCTTATAAAGAGGACAATATTAAGATCTGTCATCGATTATGAGCCGTAGATATGGGTTTATTCTGAGCAAATCTCAGAGTGTATAAGGCATGTATGTGTCTCCAGAGAAATACAGAGACAGAAGTGCAATGTTGGTGAGAGGGCTAAAGGTTCTTTTGTGAAGATGGTACCAGGCCAATATTCCACAACTGGTTTCCCCTGGCAGTGTCTCCATGACTGCCAAACGCTGATGTAAAGCAAGGAGCATCCGCATATAATCAAGGCATTGATGTGAGAGGGGCTATTTGAAGCCTTCCAAGGATTATTCAGAACACAGACAGTAGACCTCTCTCTCTCTCTCTCTCTCTCTCTCTCTCTCTCTCTCTCTCTCTCTCTCTCTCTCTCTCTCTCTCTCTCTTTCTCTCTCTCTCTCTCTCTGTCCCTTTAGTGTGTAGTGGCTGAACAACAGTAATAGAACATTTGTACTTTCTCCACACTGACAGATGGCTGTATTAGGAAGTGATCCGAGACAGACTCGTTAAGAGCTCTTCATGGATATAGCCTGCGTGTCTCCCCATACATTCTCCCCACACCACTTCCTCACTACGCCACCAAGCACCCGCAATCCTTCACTGCTTTGTGTCACTGTGCCGTGGAATCAAGTGCAGGCTAACTGGTATTTAAACAGCCATTTAAACCTTACTAATGACACGGCCGATCACGATCGCTTTACCCAGGATGCACCGAGCAACAGAGGCGGGTGCGTTCGACGTGCACGGCCAGCCGGCGAGGCCACGCTAGCTGCTTTCCTAGGAGACGAAAGAAGCGAGTTCGACCGGGCCACGCATGTGCCGCGGACGGTCGAACGGGGACACGTGGGCCGGATGCTTCACCGTCTGCCTCTAATTAGCTTCCTGGAGGAGGCTTAAACTGCACAGTTACCCTCAGCTGATTTGCGTTCCCGTCCGCGCCCCTGATGGAGAGCCTCCGCACACCTCCAGAAGTGGCTAATGAGGCTCGGACTGAATTAAGTGGGTCAGGCCTGCGGGAGCCTGTCACCTGCAGCCGGGTATGAAGGGAAAAAGCGGTCCGTTAAGGGAAGGCAATGGGGTGAACACGGGGCCCTGGCAACACGGGCTCTACTACACACAGGGCACAAAACACAATCAAGTGCAAAACGTGGGGAGGAGAAGGCAGGAAATAGAGAAAAATCTGAATAAAGAGAGACAGAAATGAGAAAAGACGAGAAAAGCGGAATAAAGGCAGTAAGCATAATACGAGCCAATGACTTACAGACAGACTGTGCACACAGTTCATGAATAGATGTATTTGTGAGGCAGTGATTCTCCAAAATTCCAGTCCTCTCCTCATGGGGTCATGAGTGCCGGAACAGAAGAACAAAGAGATTTTGTGAGAGAGGATGAACCAGCACACAACACACACTCCTTCTGTGGATGACAGGCCGAAGAAACAGGGTCACTAGGCTGTAGGAGTCAGTACGAGTCAAATTGCAGTACGTATATATCACCGGCCAAGTTTCCACTTGTCAATAGCATTTAGTAGAAAAGCCACTATTAATTTGAAGTTCTTGGGTTAGATTTTATTGGGTATGAGTACACAAAGATGAATTAATATACTTCTCACATCTCAGTGCCATGTAGCATTTTTGTAATTTTGCTAAAGACATCTAACACTTAGCTCTCTCTTAATGAACACTGGAACCAAAATAACACCATCTCGCCAGTAAAATACACCAAGAAAGACTCTCTAAAATAATCATGGATAATAGACAAAATATGGCTGAGGGAATGTACAGCATTTTGTGTGACATGGTCACTTGATATGGGAAGTTATTTCTGGGTATGAAATGAATGTTAGCATAGATTGTCTCCCAGAGTTTAAATAGAGCTATTCTCTTTGCACATTCAGACTGAACGTGTTTTTCCAAGCTACAGACTAATTACCTCACCCAACTTCCTTGTTTAGCTGTCAACAGAGGTTCTGAAACTAACTAAATTCTAAAGTATTGTGACAGTGTTTTATGAATACCTCAGTCATAATAAGGACCTGTGTGAAAACAAGTCAACGTTAGTGTCTTTTTGTAACGTTGCTTTGCTGTGCTCTACAGAGATCAGAAATCAACCAGGAAAATGTGTGAAGACACCGCACTGCCATGCCTGAACAGTTGCATGTTCTCAGGCAGGTCGAGGGCTGAAGGCCCCCCCCAACACACCTCTCCAGCATCTCCCCAGGGCATCTGGCATCTCCCCAGCAGCAGTCCCATGTCCGACGGGCCCGGCGGGTCTCAGAGGTCTCTCACCCGGCCCGCTCGGTCTTTGCCGCGTGGGGGCGAGTGAGAGGGAGACGGAGGCGTTCGCCGGGCACGGACACGTGCTCGGACACGTGCCACGCGCGTGAGATGTTCCCAGCTCTGTTTGTGTGAGCAGGCTGTGACAGAGCGGGCCTTCGTGCTCGACGGAACAGCTTGTAGGAGCATCTGCCGCATTGCTTGCAGTAAACGGCGACAGACCATTTTGCTCATAGGGAAAGGGTTTTTTTAAGCTTCTTTTCACATTTCTAGCATCTCCGTATCATGCCAGGGTGGTTTCTTGCTCCGTGTATAAACAAGGACTGGGTATTTTCAAGCATGTTTGAGGTTCTGTGTTTAATTGACCCCGGGGTTCTTGTTTTCCTTCTTTTGTAACCTTGTGCTCTCCAGTGTACCTTGGAAGTTGTAAGAAGAGTTCATTTCACAGGCCGGCTCAGTATTCATGAGCAGTGATTATTGGCGGACTCCTGGCTGACCTGCAGGCATTTAATTCCCATTTACGCTACTGTTGTTATGCCCCTCAGAGCCTCTTGCAGGGCCTGTGTTTTGAATGTCCTTTTGATAAATAATGCAGCTTCACCAACTGTTTGGCTGAGGCTGCAGGCATTCTGTGGCTGAACCGAGGAGTCAATTCAACTGGAAACTGCATTTACTGCACAAGCACACAGTCAGGGGTTACACAACAGTGACTGTTAAAACAGAAATACTGATACAGCACCTTTAGTGCTGCACTTTCTTTGTAACCTCAGCTCCCCTGGGCTCTGTGTTTGTACTTTTTTATTTGCATTCAATTTTTTTCTTTAAAATAATAGACAGCCCAGCCTTAAATGTCTTTGCGCGTTTAGCTAAATCCGACAGAGGGGCCGGTTCTGTTGTCCTTGCTTCGGTCCTGGACTTTTTTAACTGCATGACTCCGAGACTAAGGTCTCCTGATCTTAACTGAGCCTCAAATGGTAAACTGATGCTTCTGAACAGTAGCATAGTCTGGTCTGCTGCAATCCTAACTGTTAATACGGGTACAAAGGATGATCAGGCCCATATTGTTATGTTTGTGTGTGTGTGTGTGTGTGTGTGTGTGTGTGTGTGTGTGTGTGTGTGTGTGTGTGTGTGTGTGTGTGTGTGTGTGTGTGTGTGTGCTTAAATATGTATTTTGAATGTGTGAAGTGAAAGAGCCTGCTGATCTCCACTGTGAGTGTGTGAGAGGCCACTGGGTTGCCAGTGATTTCTTTGCCTGACCCTCGCTGATTGGGGGGTGTTTGTCAGAAGGCTGTGCAGGAAATGAAGTGGAAGTGGAAAGTGGAATAGGCTATCTTAGCGTGTCAATAACATCAGTAGCCATCATCCTCCTCGGTATTGCACCAACATTATGGCACTTCATGAATGTTCTCATGCAGAACAAACTTCGGTCACCCCATCTTGGGTTTCTCCCTCTCTGGCACACATTGCATGTCTGCAATAATTAGCAAAGATTTCAGTTTCAATAACTTCACAATCAGTCTACCTTTGCTCTTTTAGAAGTGCAGTTTTGTTGATTTGAATTATTCATGGCGGGAGTATGCCCAAGTAACTCTTCATTACTCTTTTGTTAGTGGATGAATTATTCATGAAATAGAGGCATCAGATTATGTCTAGAGACCACTGAAATAACACTGCTGATTTCTAGGGATGAAAAACTCAAATGAGAGAAATATAATATAGGTTATCAGTCATCTTGACTGTAGGGAGCATGTTATTTTTAGCAAGCCAAAAGATCACATGGGTTCAAAGCAATCGCACCTCAACATGTGCTATACCTCAGGTTCGCTGGCCTCTGAAGACGTAGGCCTGTCTGTCAGATACTTTGCTTCTATATTTTGAGGTCTGTGACTAATCATAGAAAAGAGTAAGACAGCGCTCTAGAGGAATGAGCTAACTGTTGTGTCTAGGTGGGGACATCTCTGATGTACGAGGTATGTACCCTTTGTTTGCAAACTGCTGTTAGAATATGTGGTGTCAGCCAATGGATGGGTTTCATTTTGAGTTTGGCTTTTCTCAAGATTCCTACCTTATGCCAAAACAGTGAGTTCTTCCTTGCCAATTTTGTCTTATCAACTTGCTTAGGAGTCTAGACCAAGATTAATGCAAAGGTTCGTGGAAACACTTGTAGTAAAAAGCTATTAAAATGCAATGAATATGAATGAACAAGCTCAATCCTGCCAACAGTAGCAATGAACGTCAATCACAACACTATATAGATGGGCCTTCATCAGCATTTCAATTAATATGTATTTATGTAGGGTGTTAATTAACTTAAATTTGCATTTTTTTTTTTCCACTGGACGTTATGTAATAAGCTAACAGAGTGTTCAGTTGGGGGCTGATTGTGATCTGATAAATGTTTCACGTCACAGTGCTTAGCGAATGTCTGACAAAGTGTTTCATACCTACTGAATGCATAATTGACTTAATACTTCACGCTCTTTTCTTCGCCCGATTACAAAGAGCACTGACCCTGATTTGGCTAAGTGATACGATAAGTGAGTTAAACGTTCCTTTTTACTTCTTGACTGGCTCCGGAGGACTCCGATTGGTCAGAGAGCACTTCACATGCAGGTTGAAGAACTCGCAATTCCCTCAATCGGACCCAAACGCTCTCTCTTCGCGCTATTTCCTGTGCGCTGTTCCGGTTCGCTGCTGCCCCGGGGATATGGGCCACCGTCCTGCCACAGAGGGCTGATGTGCTGCCCTTGACTGCCGGTGTGGGTGTAAAGTCTCCACACGCATCAGAGGCACGTCCAGGCCACGGGGGCTGAGGAAGGGGAAGACGGCTGGGGGGGAGTGGGACAGGATACAATGGGGTCTTGTAGTATTTAAATGATGATGGTATCTGGTAGTATTTGAATAATCATGAATATAAATGTGATCATGAATAATGTAAGACAGGAATTAAAAATGAAGATGAGATGAGATGAGATGTGCTGAAATATAGATGCACCTCAGTGTCCTGTGAAAGACTGAACATCGCTACTGCTCAAATATGATACAGACAGCTAGGTGTGAGAAATAAGGTGGCACGATAGTGAAACTAATTATGAGCAGGGAGAGCTCAACTGGCCAGCAAAGGCTGGAGAAGAAGAGACTTGAGGAGATTAAAATGATCAAATGCACATCACACTTTCCCAGTGCTTTATCGCGTCCATTGATATCACAAAACTAGAGAACTTGAAGTAACTTTGCCTTTTACCTGCTGAAGAAAACACACTATCCTAAATCGCGCTGTGGCACTGTAGTGAGAAAAGCTTTCCTCAGAACCGCCATTTTCCTGCTCAAACAGATGGTGTTGTTTCTCTCCTAATAGAAATGAATGCAAAATGCATTGCAAACCCACGGTGTGACCCTACGTGTAAACTGCCGTCGGTCTGCTTTGATTCCATGGTGATGTGTTTATGTGCTTATCATCAAACAAACAAGCCTATAACGGGCTGGCTTGCTTTTCACTGGAAGGCAATGTGGACAAAAACCACTGTGGATGAAAATGTAATGTAAATTGTAAATGTAGTCCAAAAAAGTATCTTACATGTCCTTCCGCATTACACAGCCTGCAGTGTAAAGGTTAATCAGTTGCTTATATTTAAATGTACTCTGCAGTGAGGAGACTGGGAAAGTGACGTAAACGATAAGGACAGAAAGCCTGGATGTTTTTTAAGGATATGGCCCCCTATCAACTAGCAGTCTTATTTGGGTGGCACACTATAAACGTGAATCCAGTGATTTTATAGACTGCTGAGTCAAAATAGCCATTATGCCGACACCTAGAGGTTTGGCTGTTTCAGAGATTCTAACTATTTTAAACTTGGCCACCTCAATGTAGGAGCTTGGCCACCTCAATGTGATAGACCCACTCTGTGTAGCATAAACTGGTTAATTTTAGTACTACACTGCATTTTGATTGATCATTTCATATAACCTACACTTTATTGAATAAAATAAAGTAAAAATCACTTTCACAAATATTGTTTGTGACTTTATGGTGGTTTAAAAAAGACCTTATTGTTGCTTTAATTACGGAACAGAAAATGGTCTGGGCATAAGTCAGTCAGGGGTGTAACAGCGGCTAGGGAGGTAATTAGCTTGTTCTCGTTATCCTACCTCTCTATGAAACCCTAAGTCTTGCTTTCTCACATAGGGCGAGGTCTTGATGAAGGGCTGTCGACTCTCAGCGCGAGCGACTTCCACGTGCGAGTCCCACGTGCGGCGCTCAGCTGAGGCCCATATCTTTTATGCCTCTCGCTCCACGAGGCTGTAAACCGCTAATTAAGGTTGACGATGCGCACTGGCGTGTCTCTGTACTTCATATAAGCATCCTGCTTTGTGTTGCTTTTTGCTTTTCAGTGTGCTGAATCTTACCTGTCGCTCCGACAGGGGTTATAGAGGATGAACCTTTGTTTCTGGATTGTATGCAGCTGCCTGTCTTGTTGCAACAATGCACGGAAACAATGACTGATTAAAGGTAATAGCGAATGCTCAACTTCCCTCCGTTTAATAGGCATTTTGACTGACAGATCCGGTGTGGTGAACCGTGAAAATAGACCCGAACCAGTCGCACTCCTGGAACGCTATCTACCCGAGACTGACACATTCAATTTTGAGGGCGAATGTTTCCCTCATTTGCTGTTACTGTATATGTGAATGGTGATTGAATGTGTGACTTTATTTCCTGCTCTGCTGTCTGGAGTTATTCTCTGGCAACGCGACCACACTTCACAATAGTGCGACAGTTCGCCGGCATGCATACGGAACACAGGCTGCGTTGTTTTCCGCTGGGGTAGACGCGAGGGTTGGACGTGGAAGAAGAGAGTTCTTAAGGGAAACGACATCCAACCTCGCTTTACAATGCATTATACCTGCAGCCCGTCAGCCCCACTACTTTACGGCCCTGATCAAACGTAACTACATGCAGCGCCATCTCCACTACATTTGGAAGAGCAATTAAGACCACAACCTCTAAAGCCCTCTTAAGGGTAATTACTATGTGTCCGTGGAAGTTAAAAATAACGCGCTTACCGGCATGGTAAGAGCCCCTTCGATTTTACATACGTGTCTGAGTTTGCAATGCAGATTGGAGCAGCTGTGTCATTCAGGAAAGGCACAAACATGTTGTGGCAGTTGTAGTGCAGAATTGTAGGTGTACTGTGTAATTGCTGGGCTGAGACAATCTCCTATACTGATCCTGCAGGAGTTTTCTTTGTGGTGTTTCTAATGGTGCTCTGATTCGTTGACCACATTGCCCAAGCCATAAAACGCCCTTCTACACATTTCAAAGGCAGTCAGTGGGCTACCCTGCGCTGTTTTTTTAAACAGAGTATGACTGGACAAAGTGCTGATTAAAGACTCTTTTCTCCCTCTGTGTAAATTCACCTCGTGTTCTCCTAATCCTTTTGGTGAATTACCGAAACGAAGCGTGCTCTGTGGGACGTGGGTGGCAGGGCCAGGGTTTGGCCAGGCTTTCAGGGACCCCACAGGGAGAGTGGGCCACCTTCACGCCTCGCACTGGAGAAGCAAAGACCTCCGCAACGATTTTGGCCAATTGTAATTGTGCAGTCCATGTACCGCATGTTAGGATTTCTTCAAATTTTTTTTTTCAAAAGTTTGTATTATGCACTGTTGTAGTGAATAATGTATTACGATTTCTTGAAACTGCTAGAGAATTGTGCACTGTTTGAATGTGCCAGAGAGAGAGAGAGAGAGATTAACAATGAGAGAGATGAACACTGGTGACTCCATAATGAGCAGTCACCAGTGGATGTTTCCAGCGAGAGAAGCGGCAGTATTGGATATTTAATCTACGAGTGTATAATTAATCCACGGGCTCCATGTGTTTGCTGTGAGGTGAGAGGGCAGGGCGGAGTGACCAGATTACAGGGTGTATGTGTGGGGTGATTATGTGCTGGAGTGACCAGATTACAGGGTGTATGTATGGGGTGATTATGTGCTGGAGTGGATTCACCTCTGGCCCAGGTGGTGTGGGTGGCAGGGCCACAGATGGCACAGTGGAACCCAGTGTGACACCTCCGTCTGGACCACACCCAGCACGGCCCACCATCAGGGTCCGCCTCCCAAACATAATCCCTCCATTACGCAAGCCCAGCAAGCGTGCCTTTTTTTTAAACTGAGAAACATTTATCTATGCGATTGAGAACGGGGTAAGCTGACGAGCTCTGGTGGGAGGTGACCTACTTCTCGTAAACCATCGTTTATTTAGCCTCATAGGATCACTGGTTGTGTGTGTGTGTGTGTGTGTGTGTGTGTGTGTGTGTGTGTGTGTGTGCGTGCGTGTGTGTGTGTGTGCGTGCGTGTGTGCGTGTGTGTGTGCGTGTGTGTGTGTGTGTGTGTTGGTGTGGTTGTGTGTGTATGGGCGCATGTGCTGCCAAACCAGGCCAAGAAGGGCAGCTGGCACCTCACAGATCCGTGGGAGATGGTCAGTGGAGCAGGTGGAGACAGGTGAAGACAGGTGGAGCAGGTGGAGACAGGTGGAGCAGGTTTGCTGCACTTCCCCTCATGTAGGAACTGTGCTCTCCCCCACGTTTGCTGTGGGTTGCTTTTGGATTACTTCAGCTCATTTCTGGAAAACGCCCCCCCTCCCCCGACACTACCTCCCCCTGCAATTTCCCACAAAGATCGTCGATGTGATTTTGAATATCGAGTTCCTGCTCCCCCTTGCTTGCATGGCTTATCCTCCATCGTTCTCTTTCCCTCCACCCCCTCTCCCTCTTTCTCTTCCCCTCTATCTGTCTCTCCCTCTACCCCTCTCCCTCTTTCTCTCTCTTCCCCTCTATCTCTCTCCCTCTACCCCCTCTCCTTCTTTCTCTCCCCCTCTATCTGTCTCGCCCCACACACCTTCTACCTCTCCTCGACACCCTGGCTGTGAAGCGTCTACTGGGACGACCCATCAGGTCCAGCACCTGCCTTGAAGCGGAATGAGATTAGCCTGAGCTGCCCCTCGAGTTTGCTCCTTCACAGGAGCTGCCGTAGGTCACCCCGCTGATCTGTATTGATCTGGATGGGAGTAATTTGGGAGAAAATGACGTTTGCTTTTGGGCTGTCGGACTCAACATAAAGCACCCAGACCCGGTAAGGAGATGGGGGTGAAAAAAAGAAAAGAAAAATCAATCCTTGTAAACATTGTCTTTTCTCCCAGTGCTACCACCCCCTTCCTGACACACACACACATACACACACACACACACACACACACACACACACACACACACTACATTCAGTTGTTATCCCAGGAGAACACTGCAGCTCTGTAATTAAGCTCTGTATACTTTCACTTCACTCTCTCAAAGAAAGGACTGTCAGCGAGGATTACCGCAGGAGCACAGCTTTTGAAGAACTGACCTTGATGTGTTTGTCCCAGATGTTTCTGTCAGAATCTTGATTTTCCTATGCTGCTAAAAACGAATGCTGTTGTGTTGCTTGTTCTAACCCAGAAGGGAGAGGTATCTGACATAGGGAGGCAAATTATGACTGACCCTCATTAGATTGTGATTAACCATTAACTGACATGGCTAATATCTTAGAAAACAACAAAACCAATCAATAGATTTTATGCCAGCACAGGTTTTGTTGTATTTCAGAAAATCATAGGCAAACATAACAGATTTAGCGTGCATATGTTACACTTGATAACAGCTGAAATGAATAATAAAGAAGCTTTTGTTTTTCATAAAGGGCCACAACACTCTTGTTGTACAAGTGTGCATCAGATAAATAGATCTCAAATCTCAATGTTGTTGCTTGAGACTGAGTTTAAACCTACACTGAATTAATAAAAAAATGTGTTGACTGTTAACATCTCCTCCAGAAATGTGCAAATTTGCTCATAATGTCAGATTGTCCTGCTAAATCACGGTCACAGAGACACTGATAAATGAACGTGTCATTTGAGGTAAGGGATACGTCAGAAGATGCTGGATCAACATACATGTTTCCTAGCAGGAGGAAGTCCAGCTCAGGGAGCAGTAGGGTCGTTACTCTGACTCATCGCCTATTTTCAAAGGTTAATGATGACCACACAAAACAATGAAATGAATTCCAGTCACATATCAGAGGCAGCGTAATTAATTTTTCAGGCCGAGCCAAAGCTGTAACGGCGGACATTTGAGAACATGAGCTCCATCTCTCCTCCATGTTCTGTAAATTCATCTTAGTTCCAAGAATTGATTTTTTCGGACATTAAAAGTGGAATGGGCTTTCATGCAGCAATAATAAAAAATCACCCAGCAATAAATTTATGTTTTACTTTATTAACCTTTATTGTTTTTCATTCCCAATGTAAAATCTGCAGGTTGTGTGGTTGAGACTGGGGCATCTGTACTGTTCTGTTGCATAGCTTTCCTGTTAACAACTGCTAAAAGATCAACTGATCCAGTTTGGGAAGCAACATTTTATGCCACTCTTTTGTTGTGCAAGTCCTCCACTGTACAACTACGTAGAATTATGTTTTCAGACAGCTCTGGAGTGCAGGTGAACCGGTCTGCAACCTGTGCCCCGTGATCACACAGCCCGTCGTAGGACATCCAGAATGTGGCTTGGCCTTGTCGTGTTGGAATAAAATGGATGCCCTTTAAAGACACGCCCCTAGCTTATATCACTCCATTGCTCCTATAGCTCAACTTCATGCAAGTGACAACATGGACGCTTCTTTTTCCTTTGGCCCTGAGAACACGATTGTCAGGGCTGGCTCGGATGCCGTGCCGTCTACATCCACAAGGGGCACCCGAGCCAGTCCTAGACTCCGGCAACGCAATCAGCAATGATCTGTCTCACCTGTTGCCATGGCTTCTTAAGGAAGCCAGTGGAGACAGATCATTGCTGATTCGTTGTGGTTATGCCGTTACGCTCTCAGCCTCTCTTGTCTTTCTCTGTTGCAGCGTTGGCCTCTGTAGGTGTCCCGTCACCTATCTCTCCTGTCTGTTTTCTCTGTCTTTTTTCGAGTCCTCTCCTGCGTCGCTTACTGACCTTCCTCAAGTTTTCCTCAACCTGTTTATTTTCCTATCCTGTTGCTGTTTGTATGGGAAGGTTTTTTTGTTTGATTAGCCTTTTTGCTATTAGCCAGCTACTTCCCCTGGCGTCCTTGTTTTGCTTTATTTCTTTTTTACGCGTTGAGCAGTCCGCGTTTATGAAGGCGCTCCTTTTAGTTCTGTTATTGTTTTGTGGCACTTGGTTCCACCTCTCTCTCTCGCTCTCTCTAACACGGTGTGTGCGTCCCTACCACCGTCGTTACAACGATGTCCATTATTTCCTTAAACAATCTCCACTGGACATCAATCCATGTCGGGCCCAGTGGACGCGGCAGCATCTTGGGACATTGTTGATGTTTATGGTCCGTTTGTCCAGCTTTAGATTGCATTGGTCAATAAGTGGCGTTTGTTTACAGTGATTTGTCAAAGTACTCTGAATCCCATGTAGAGACATCGGTCTCTGAAGCGTGACGGGCTCTGATGAAGCGCCATCTGTGGGATCAAAGGTCACAAGCAGTCAATGGGGATTTTCAACCTTGACCTTTGTGGAGGTCTCGCCAGATGCTCCGAATGTTCTGGAGATATTACACAAAATAGAAGGTTAATTACCTAACACCTCTGCAACTGCTCATTAAGAAATATTTTAATATTGTTTGCTTATTGGCTAATGCATTTTTCTTTATCCAAGTGGTGCTATTTTCACTCATAACAGGCTACTGGTGTCCCTGAAATCTTGTTCTATGCTCTGTCTATCAGAAGATATGGTCCTTCCTAATCTCTGAAGTAGATGCGATTTTGGAATGCCACCATGAACTATGTTCAAAAACTCCAGACTCATGAAATGTGGTAAAGGACATGATGCACTCATGATAGTTCAGTTAAGCTTTTGGCCTTTCATAGTCCCACCTCATCTTTCCCATGGTGCATGATGGGAATATCAAATGTCATCTACATAACACTAGCTTTTACCTGCGTATTTAGTAGCATCCGGCTCTTTGCAGTATACTGTTTATGGTTTATGGTGTTTTTGAAGTGTGAACATAAATTACCCATGTTTTTTGGAACATGTTGCAGGCCATTTGAGAACGTGCATATATTACAAAAGCAATTAAGTTAATCCTGCCAAACGTACATCTTTGTATAGTTTTCATTTAAATACGGGTCAAAGCGGATATACCAATTACTGTTCTCTCTCTTCATTTGCATTTCACATACTGCCCCAACATTTTTGGAATTCAGGTTTGTAAGATCAATTATTTTAGCCAGTGAAGGTTTCATTATCTCACCCATGTATATTTCTGGTCTACTCTCCAAACACACCTGCACTGTGTAATCAGTATAAAAGCCTATGTCATTGCATGTTGGATATGTGTTTGTGATGAGGGAAAAGACACCACAATAGCCCGTTTGAGTGGCGGTTTGCAGCAGTAGACACACAGCTCGTTTGTGCTGACCTCACGCCCTTGACTTTGGGAGAAACACTTTCTCTGCAGTTATCACAATCACTTGATCCTATTTACTAAAACTGACAACGGTTCCTGGATTCCACAGTTGTGTTTTTTTCAGTGCAGTAAACAGGATGCAAAGTAGGTGGGAGGGGTTTCAGCGGTCGGGTCCAATCAAATGGGCATAAGAAAGAGTGATGGGCCACGATGATGTGGGAGGTAGAACAACTCAAAAGGCAGATTGGGGTGGAAGGTGTGATTCTGTAAATAGAGCAAGTAAGTGCAAATAAGTATTGATATGTAAGTATTGATATATAAGTATTGATATCCTTTCAAATGTTTAAAATAGTGCCGTCAATTCCAGGTGCCGCGATTAAAAGTCCTCACCAGGATTTTGCTCAAGCTTGCTAGATTTTCTAATTAGCAATCCAGGTAAAATTAGTGGAATCAACACAATCCAGGAAGCCTGAGCAAAATCCTGGTGAGGACTTTTAATTGCGGCACCTGGAATTGACAGCACTAGTTTAAAATCAATATGTATCACAAGATCATACTTTTTGGCAACATTAGTATACACAGTCATTTTAGAATGAGGAATTTGAAATAAATCTAGATGCAAATTAATTAAGGACCAAGGGTCTGGAATGGAGGTACCCAATCACACGTGATAAAATCTCAATAGTAATAATGACAGTATTACACAGCATAGCTAGGCTATAATGAATTGATTCAGTAGTATATATTCTTACATGCAATACATTCGGTGGATTTGGAGAAACTGTATGTCCTTAAAGGAGCTTTGACACTTAGCAGACCTTCTAGTGCTCTTCTACATTATCGATCAGGACTGAACGATGTATGAAGCATTATCTTTTTTTTTCTGGTGGCTTACTATCTGGAGTGGCACAAGTAGCAATTTGGCTGAAGGTCATAACTTGTCTTCTTCCCCTTCCAGAGAATGCAGACGGTTGCCGTAGCCACGGACAGCACGTGGCACAGATGGGTTTGATACTAAACCCGAGTAATTGGAACCATAACAGAGGAGCTTTCCATATGGTGCCACACTTAGGGAGACTTCTGGTCATTTTGAATTGGTTATTAACTTGGAGAGAAAGAGGCGGTAGGGAGTGTTCTTATGTGTAGTGTTTGTGTTCTTGCGGTCTGACTGGGTATATAATATGACAACCGAGAACATGTCCTTCACTATAAACACTGCACATGCAGGTCTATACGTTTGTGCAGTAGATCAAGTTTTATCCTGCAAATATCCGCTCAATGTTTTGGAAAATGTGGTTATTGTTTTGCTGGATATTTTAGATCACTGAGGTGATGTGTTGGATGACCTGGTCATGTAAGGTCTCCAGTTCTGGATGGTTGGTTTGGGTCTTAGTTGTTGTTTCTATGGGGGGGAGAGTGAAATGGCATTAAGAAGGATTTTGCTGAATATATTGTGTTTGTTATAAAGTTTTTCCCTCAACCATTTTCCTTTCTGTAATAGAAAAAAATATCATACTAGCTATAATCCAAATTCCTTTAAACCTGTACCCAGTTATTGCCTCTCTGGGCAATGTCACCCAGATACAGAAAAGAGAAATGTGTACATATTTCACCTTAAACATAATTGCTTTAGAGAAGAGCAAATTGGTTTCTATCTAAATGCAAATTTTTACCTATCTTTTAGTGTTGTGCAATAAGACCGGGCCTCTGGACTTAGACCTTTCTTACATGCAGAGAAAGCATCGAACTTGGGGCTGCAAAAATTTAGTCTCCACAGACAAACGAGACTGCTGAGGAAAAACTACTGCCACAAAGTCCTACTTGTGTTTCAGGGGTGTCACTAGACCCAATATAATGGGGCACGTGTCCCAGTAAAATGATTTCCATGCCCCATTACAATCATGGGGGTGAAACATCGACACAAAGCCCTTAATTCTTTAAGTGTTAACCTGGATTCTTCAGCAGAACTACACAAAACAAACATTAGCACCACACAAATGGCCATAATGACCCAGCATCCCGTGTGGCACAGACGCTTGTGTGACGAACACAACCAGACAGAGCCAGGTTCTTTCCTCTTTTCTGTTCATTATAAGGAGCTAGCAGTATAAAGTGACCAGTAATTTAAACGCAAGTCAGCCACGCATAAGACAGGATAATGATTGTGCTTGCATTTTAAGACTATCCACTTATATCTATGTAACCTGCCAAAACCACACATTAGACCACTAAAGCATTGTAATAACAATGTAATAATGCAATGTAACCTATTGCAGCAACGTTAAGTAACACTTGCTTCCTGGCACACAACACACTGAAGTCTAGGCTGCGTGCTAAGTGCTAAGTGCTAAGTGACTGTTTTCAGAGGGCAGGCTTGGGAGAGACTTTTGGTCCGAGGGTAGGAGCATTGAGGGGCGACAGGGAGTTCAGCAGGAACTGTAAAAACTCAGCAAGAACTCTAAAATCCATTCCAGCAGCTTCAGCTAGGCGTATTTGTGATGAGGCTTCAGATGTTACACATGTGTACCTGGGCTTCATCTGGACAAAACAAATCTCATAACATCTTCTGACGACAAAGAAGAACATATATAAACCTGCTTTTATTTTGGCCTGCTACATCAGTTTCGTTGCCCAGACTGTATGTCCCTGGCTTTCCCTGTGGCATCAGACATAGAGATCAGACATAGAGATTAGACATAGAGGGTATCGATGCGTGTTCTCCTTAGGCTACTGCACTCCTATTCGCAAGCACACGCTTCTACACAACACCTTCGCCTTTGTGTTCCCATGCTGTTGTTTGCTCTTCGTTACTGGCGTGTAATGGGACTGTAATCGCTCACCCGTCTTTTTACGCGCACACAACGACGCTCGCAGCGCATGCCTGTAATTAAACGGCTGTGTGAGAAAATAAGAAAACAAGCCGCCCAGAGTAACCCCAGGGAGAGAGGTTTCTGTTCTCCAGGACATCTACCTCATCACAGAAATGCCGTTATCATGGAAATAACAATCACTCAATTACCAACTAAACCAGCAGAGAGCTAGAAAACTAATAGGGCTTCAATTAGTCTCTAATTGTGGAAGGTTCAGACTGTTGTATTACTTAAATATTTCAGAGCTAAGGTATTTGATTTTGGCAGCAAGCAGTGTTTGAAGCGTCAAGGTGATGGACCTGCAGCAGAACTGGACGAGCCCCTGACATGATGCCTGATTTAATCTTCACACGCTTTCTTTAGCATCGCTTTAGAGCTTATTACAGGTCTTCAGTCATCTCAGTAATGTCTCTGTGTGTCCTTGTATCGGTCAGCTGACAATTACAAAAAAACGCAGAGATGTGTTTTCTGCTTGAGGAAGGCTATATTTCGAAATTATTTTACCCAAATATATCAAGAATGGATTATGAAATTACCGTTCTGCTCCCAACACTTACTAATCTAAAGTAAGGGATCAAATTAAACAAGTGTAGTGTTAAGGCTATTCTTCTCTCTCATTTCTGATGAACTTTCACCAAAAAATCTGACTGAATCCTATCACTAAAACAACAACAGTTCTGTCTGTAAGATGAACAACATTTCTGTGTCTTTTGTTTTCTATCTCTTGGTCTCTCTCTCTCTTTTCACATGTAACACGTGTCTTTGCTACGCATGAGATAACGGTGCACGTGTGTGTCTGTGCTCACGTGTGCTGCAGTAAGGAGCAGAGATGGTTGTCTCCCTAGGGTCTTGCGTGCTTGACTGACAGTTATTTTCTCCGCCCACGTCCCTGCACTGCTTTCCCTATTATTGCGTCCTGTCCCCATTTACCACTATTACACACACACACACACACACACACACACACACACACACACACACACACACACACACACACACATACACATTCTCTTAGTCTTGTGAATCAGCTAGTCTCCCCTGACCCAGGCACTCATAGCAATAACTGGCTACATAGTCCAACGGCCGGTTCTGCGGAAGCTCATTCTGTGTCCAAGGGAAGAAACAAGCCTGTTTATCACAATGGTGTTGAGCGAGTGTTTACCAACACCGAACCAAATATAAGTCTATCAGGACGGGCTGTGCCTGACACCTCCTGAGAAGCCCGGTGGTTTTGAGGTCATGGGGTTGATATGAGTTTCTGAGAGCTGTGTGTGAACCCACCACTGTGCCTGGAAACTGGCTGCAGTGATTAGCAATAGTGCTCTAGAGTATGTGTGTGTGTGTGTGTGTGCGTGTGTGTGTGTGTGTGTTTACTCTATATTGTTCCTGTTGATGGCGCTTAGTAAGACAGCCTTGGACTAGACTTATTTAGGCCAAAGTAGGAAATTAAATATGAAAACATGGGGAAAAAACATTAATTCCTACAAGAGAAGCTTCTGAAAGCATATGGATGCTCTTTGCTTGCTGCTGAGGTCATGGCATGTCCCGTGCGGTG
This sequence comes from Brachyhypopomus gauderio, assembly GCF_052324685.1. Lineage (NCBI taxonomy): Eukaryota > Metazoa > Chordata > Actinopteri > Gymnotiformes > Hypopomidae > Brachyhypopomus > Brachyhypopomus gauderio. The sequence continues at coordinate 58,275 of NW_027507126.1, forward strand.
TGTACGTGCTAATAGCTGCTCCTGTCTCCTCCCCTGCCCAGGGAGCTCCTCCTCACCTTGGCACTGGGCCAGGTGCTGTCGCTTCTCATCTGCGGAATCGGCCTGACCAGCAAGTACCTGGCAACCGATTACCATGCCAACACCCCTGTGTTCCAGAGCTTTCTCAACTACATCCTGCTGTTCCTGGTGTACACCACAACCCTGGCGGTGAGACAAGGTAAGGAAAGACTTCTACACAAAATGGAGCCGTGCAGTTTCTGAACTTTGATAGAGCGCGTGTGAAACTCCTCTCCCACGGCTAACTTCCTATAAATATACCTATATATTTCTTCACTTTCTGTTCTCTGTCGTGAAGTTTTGCCCCCACCGCCTCCCTCTCTCTGTGCTCCTACTGACTCCTACACATATCATGCTATCTCTCGGTTCTTTAGAAAAAAATGCAGGGGTTGGGGAGAGGGGCGGTCTTCTAGCAGAAGAAAACCGGAATACCATCCCAGGTTTTCAGTGTTACTTTGCCCTTCTAGAGTTTCACCTTTAATACTTACAACATAATTGAGTAATTGAATGCATAGTCTACAGTCACTTTTGCTTTTTTTTTTTAACATGGAGAAAAACAGCAGTGCTATAGCTCCTCGTGGAGGAATTTCAGTCCGCTATGAGTGAGTGAGTGAGTGAGCATTAGAAAGGTTCATGAGGTGCTACACATCTAAACACGCTGACAGACTATCAAAATATGAACCAGGATTATATTTAAAGAGAAGACGGTGAAGCTGCAGCTTTTATTAGAGGTTGTCAGGAAAACCTCAAGTTTTTCATCCCCAAAGATCAATGTGGCTGTTTTTCATCCTGAAGCCTTTCATCCTGAAGCTGACCTCTGTGACCTCTGTAAACTCTCGCCGAGCTGTTGATGAAGACCGTGAGCTTCCATCGACAAACCTGTCAGTCAGGCTGTGAGGGCGGGGCTCTGAGAGGTGGTCCACCTGACCAACACCTGATGTCCGGCAAGCCCTGCTTGGCGTTGGCTTTTTCTGCAAAGTTACAAACTTTGAAAACAAAGATAAATATTTATATCTGCTTCAAAAATTGAGGTGGGAGTCTCTATGACCAAATGATGCTGAATTGTTGATCGATCAATCCCAAATGCTGTGAAACTGAAGGTTTTCTTTTTATGGTTTTTCATTGCGATTGAAGCAGGTTGTGCTGTTGTTTCAACCTCATTACTGTTTCATGTGGCTGTAAACGTCTCTTCAATCACCAAAAAGCTCTTCCGATGGCTCACTCGGTCTGTTAAAAGCATTCAGGCAGAAAAGAGATCGGGAACAGGCAGTTGTGAAACGCACCGCTGAAGAGGGACTGGGTCACTTTACTAATAATTTCACAAATTATGTCAAAAACACATTTTAGGAAACATTTTCGACAGATATGCCACTTTACAAAAAATCTTGTCTTGAAATTTTTACATAGAAAGTAGAATCTGGCTATTTCTCCAGTCATAATGTATGCAACAAATACATTTAAAACCAAGATATAAGTAGTAGCAGTTATGAGTGGTAATGATTTATAGATGTCTCATGACTAGATCATAAGCCATTGTTTAAAAACGTACAATTCTGTATTCCAATAGAAATATATGTTCATAATAACTAATTATAGCTAATAACTGAAATAGTTTAATTAGAATTAGAAATGATGAGAGAAACTCTCACAAAAGAAATTAATGATAATAATGAGACACATATAGAACAGGCAATGCCTGTCAGTACATTTCTTTACAGCTTCTGTCATGGTAACTGAAATGTATTTGAGTATGATTATGTTAAATAGCTTTCTTTAGAAGTTTCTTTTCAAATTGCTTTGATTAGTAGCTTGCACAAATATCCCTCTACAGCCAAAGTAGTTTGTGGAAGTCAATAAATATTTCACAATCTTATGGACAATATCATAATTTCTGAGAGAATATATTTTAATTTGACATGACATACAATTTAACTTGAAATTTATTTGAATTTCATGTTTAGTTTTACATAGTTAGAGATTTTGGTACCAGTTAAAGAACTGTTGATAATGCTTTTACATTTCTATTCAGTTGTCAATAATACTCAGAAATTTAAGCATGTTGCGCTATATTGGACTGAAGTTTGGTTTAGCAGCCTGTAAACATGGTCTAAGCAGACAGAACGTATTTATTATTTCTAAGCAGGCAAGCTGTTAAGGCTCCCTGACTCCCTTTGTCTTTCTCCAGTGACAGAACAACGCTGTTTGGTGCTTCAGTAAACACAGCCACATGCTACTCAAATCAGGCAGTGTGTCACATCCTCCTGCTCCCAACCATCATTGCTGCTACCACCACACACACACACACACACACTGAGCCTGCTGTCCACACAGTCTCTCCCTACCAGACTGCTGCACTGATTCCTTCCTCCAGAAGCAACCCCCCCCCCCCCCCCCCAACCTCCCGTTGCACATCTTGTGGGCCACTGTGACCCCCTGTGCCCCCTGCTCAAATTCCATTTAAACTGTAGCACTGGAGAATTGGGGTCAGCACAGAGAGGAGAGGCTTGGGAGAGGTAAAGGGGGCTCTGCTCAAGAACTCTCCTGACCAGGGTGTATCAGACAGTGCTCCAGGTGGCGAAACGTGACTCCTCATATTAATGTGCGCAGTCAGTCATTTATTACGCTGTGCGAATGCCTGTGCCTGATAGGAATGCTTTCTGGCAAGCCTGGTGTTATTAAATCTGAATTTATGACAATTAAGAAGAACTCAGCTTCGCTGATCAGAGGTGATGCGAGATCCACACCGTACAGCTTTTAATTAACGCTAAAAAAGCTTTTAGTGACTTGACGAGTCTGCCAGGAAAGCTCTTAGGTAAGTCATGCCAAGTGCAATGTTTTTTATAGCCATTTTATGTGGGCTCGCCTTATTCAAAACTACTGCACTATTGAGAAGAGGGCCAGTACCAATAGCACACATAATATGGGATATTTCATGTGGCGTCACATGCATCAAACACTTTTAAACTCCCTTGTAGCTGTACCTACTTTTCTCATGTTTTTTTGTGAAAATGTAACACCACTGTTGTGCTCGTTACACCTGTGACATTTTGTTTATTTATGGACGTCCTTTCAGTAATGCCTCCACTTGCAAGGGAAAGGTCCGTGTGTTGTAAGTCGGATATGGGGTGGTGTCTCCAGTTCCCGTCTGTTCTTAAGCGGGGTTAAGGCAGCCATGCCGAGAGGGACTGCTCCCTTCCAGGCGGACAATGGCCGACCACCATATGGTTCTCTCTTCTATTGTGTGAGAACTGAGTCTGGTCATCTGTCAGCGCCAAATGGTAGCTGGCCAAAGCCAAAAATGGTAGCAGGGAACACGCTAACGGGAAGGAAATGGAGTGGCAGACGCACAGCAAGGCAGCGTCTTCTGCCGGAGCCACTGACCATCGAGCCGTTGGCGGGGTTTTCACGCTCTTTCGGTGTGGCGGCGGGCGGGAAAAGCGTCGTTCACTAGAGAGAAAAGCAACAGCTGGTCGTTTGCCGATCAATTTCCCTTTGATACGTCGCCTCAGCGACGCAGGATGTCGATACAATTGTCGGTTGCTTTCCCACAGGGCTTGCTTTTAGTTACTTAATCAGTCGTTTTGAAGTTCCTGGCATTGATTTGCTCCTGACGTGGATTGAAAAGACTACAGCAGCTAACTACACAGATTATTAAACTGGAAACGAATTCAGACCAACACGATGCCAGAGCAACTTTGTCTGAGTAAAGCACATGTTAGTGGCGCTTTAACAAATATCAAAGTGTTATGATTTGCTTTCCAAAGAATGTTTTTAGTAATAACGCATTAGGATGAACCGACCATTCCAAAAAATCACACAAATCACAGACGGGGGGGGGGGCAAGGACCTGCCTGATAACCACAGCAAAGATATACAGATTCCTGCAGTAATTCAAGTATGTTGTGTAGAGGTCTGTATGTTTTCTCATTTGTTTCTGAAATGAGCACAAAAGGCTTATTTTTGGACACCGCAGTGGTGAGCTCAGCGCATTTGTGGTAGAATCGGTCGAGTGCATCTGCTGAAATGTGTGAGACGCATGATGCAACGGGGCGGTAATGTTAGCATATGGTATTTTTACGTATGTGATGCGTTTTGTATTCAAGTGTTGACTACAACTACAGGCTGCCATATAATGCGGTTCATGTGTCCGGATGGAGGAGAAAGTGTGATCTTCCTCAGAAGTTCCATCAGGCTCCTGGCATCCATCCGCTTCCTGCTGAATCAAATCCGATTGGGGAAAATTGTGTGAGAGCTTTTTTTTTGTGCCATGTATGTGTGTGCTCTGTGTGTGTGTGTGTGTGTGTGTGTGTGTGTGTGTGTGTGTGTGTGTGTGTGTGTGTGTGTGTGTGTGTGTATGTATGTGTGTGTATGTGTGTGTGTGTGTGTGTGAGCTGATGTGTGTGTGTGTGTGTGTGTGTGTGTGTGTGTGTATGTGTGTGTGTGTGTGTGTGTGTGTGTGTGTGTGTGTGTGTGTGTGTGTGTGTATGTGTGTGTGTGTGTGTGTGTGTGTGTGTGTGTGTGTGTGTGTGTGTGGCAGGCAGTCATACAGAGATGGAGAGAGAGTGAAGTGAGAACACACTGGTGAGGTGAATCTGTCACGAGCCACTGCTCTTAGTTAACTGTTAGTCTTAACACACACACACACACACACACACACACACACAAACAGATTAAACATTGTAGTGAACTACACAATGTCTGAGACATCCAATTTTGTGTATTTCATTAACCACAATATGTCATTCAGTATTCAGAATGACATTCAGCATAATACAATCATTCAACATAACTATAATTAACATACCACATGTATGTATAACTGGTTAGGAATCTTGTTAGAGTCTCATCTTGAGCTCTTGAACATCTTCAAGACCGAGAGCTTTTAGATGAGAATTTGCTAGGGAGCTAAGATGTACATGCCAGCAGGGTGATGATAACATGCACAAAAGCGTCCTTCTGAAACCACTCACCCCATTGAACGCCGGCATCTTGATCTGAAGTGCAGTCCACCAGCAAAGACCAAGAAACCTGTATGGAGGATCAGTCTCACATCGCTTTATAGTTGTATAAGACAAGAATCAGTTATTACTCAACATACCAGTTATTTAGGTGATAGTAACAGAGCTTGTTAATTGACTAGGTTGACTAGGGATAATAGTCTACTAAATGGCAAACCAGGGACCAGACAAAAGAGGCGTATAAAACGAAACAGGAATAACCAAAGGACAAAAGAGGTTGAGAACCAAAGAGACAAAACTAAAAATCTCTTGGCATGCTTGGACAAATTGGGGAAATAATTTGCAATGAGAGAGAGAAACAAACAGATTAAATAGACATGTTGGCAGATGTAGACAATCAATAATTAGGTACATTGTAGATTGTGGCAGGCAACTGTGATTGGTTGATGTGTGGAGTGACGTGAATATCAGAGAGCAGGGCGTGAAAGGGTCAGGGGGCGTGGTCATTAGTTATCAATTGATCCTTATATTTTCAGGATAACATTCAGGTAGCCTCTTCACCTTTGCTTGTAGGCAGCCATTGGATTCGGTGAAATATTGTGAGGCAGACAGATAATCAATAATGCGTGTCCAAGCTTGGCCTGAGTCCTTTCTCATATTGGTCAGTGCATAATGTGCATTGGCCTGTTAAGCTAATGGATGTTTTTAAAAGCGTCATGGCCTCTTAATATAAAGTACAGCCTCCATGGACGATGTGTTGGTTACCTCACCTGCCTGTTGATGGCTACTCACCACAGCACTGATTAAACCGTGTTTCTGAGGAACCGTCAGGGCTTGGATAGTAAATGGCATTTTAGCACTGAAAACATGTTAATTTTTCATGCTGCCAGTTAGTGTTCCCAGATGTCATTTTGCCTTCATCCTCTGGCATCAGTAATGACCCCTTTGCCAAGCTACATGTTTTTATCATGCTCCGGTGCCGTGTAAAATATGGCTATATAGGCTTCCAAGCAAACGATCAGGGAGCTTGCAAGCATGTGTAATGGTATCTTAGAAAGGCATATATCCCCCTGAGCTCTTTGTCTTATCCCTGAACAGCCTGCTGTAATTGCTGAAAAAGTGTGTGTGTGTGTGTGTGTGTGTGTGTGTGTGTGTGTGTGTGTGTGTGTGTGTGTAAGGATAATCTTCTTATTATTTATTAATCTAGCTTCTGCTTTTACCCAGAGTGTCTCGTCTTCTCATGAGAGTTGTCGTTTCATTCTGACCGATGCTGCTCAGGTGATTATGACAGGATGTTGGGTGGGGCCTTCAGCGGGGGGGGTTGTTCTCTCAGGGGGTTGACCAATTGGCAAATGGGGAATGTCACCTGACGAGTTGAGACTTGATAAATAGCCCAAAAAGTCTGTCCATAAAGACCTCAAAGTGTTTTTTTTTGCAGTATACTTACAGCCTCGCACACCCTGTAAATAATGTACGTTTCAAAAAATGATCTAGCTGAGGTGTATTTTGGACCCTGTGCGTTTCACAGTGGAGATTTCTTCAAAACAGAAAGGGCAGTATGATTGGGTTTGGTCTGTCAGATCCCACCCCCTACTAATGGAGCCACATCTTTGGGCAACTGGAGTTCACTCTGAGGAAGGACTGGGACTGAAACCTGAACGATCTCCTGTATCTCCTGCTGCCGGATGGACAGTGTCTTCCCACACATCTACATTTGTCCTGATCTTTCTCATTACCTTTCAGCCAGTGCAGCTTTGATGAAGGTTCTTGCCCGTGTGCAGGTTAGTCCTCAAGGCCCGTCCTCCGCCTTTAAACTGACAACGGCTCTGATGTATCTGGCAGAAAAAAACACAACCAACCTGACCGAAAATGCAAGGAGGATTCGGGAGGCAAGCTTCTCCTCTTCAGCGCCCTTGGCGAGGAACAAAAGTAGATCCGCCTGCTCTGAGCGATCCAAAGATGTCGTAGAGGGAGAGGAATGTCAGCGGAGCCCGCCGCTCTTCGTCTGTTGAGGAGTCTTCCTCTTTGTCATCTCTCCACTCTGCTTCAGAAACCCCAGCATTGCTTTTGCTGCCTGGATGTTTTTTTTTTTCCTTCTGCTGAAATGACATTTGGCAATGTTTTGCTCAATAAAGTAGAACGTTTCATTCATGTGAAGTGTGAAATGAATCTCCCAAATGTGAAGTTTGGAAACATGAAACGAAAACAAAAGTGTACCAATTGGAACAAAAGCTAACGCAACGACAATGACTGACAATCGGTCAAAGAAACACAAGTGGCTTTTAAAGGGGTAAAAGTAACAACATTACAACCCCCGGGTGATGTGGTGAATGAGACACACCCAAGGGAGGAGTGGCAAGAAACCAAAACAAAGTGCAAACAAAACAAAGTGCAACAAAAGACCAAAAAATAAGCAAAAGCCATGTGCACTGCCACTGTACTCTAACAGATGCTACCAACAGGGGGATTGTGTGTGTGTGTGTGTGTGTGTGTGTGTGTGTGTGTGTGTGTGTGTTGGGGGTACTGTAACATGTCATTTTGTTTCACTTTATGCCCACAAAGACAGAGAAGTTACAAAACCTGTATCCAGCTGGCATGTTGACTTGTAGACAGATTTTGGTGTTGATCGTTTTAAAGAAATGTCGTATTTTTCCCAGCACCGAGTGGCTGTCTCTGTCTCCGTTTCCCTCTCTGGCCCCCCCCCCCAGCGCCACAGCTGTCTGCAGCTCTGGGCTGTTAAGATTTCCACAGTCTTGGGACCCACCACCACCAGCTCACCCATATGTCATCTTTGAAGATGTGTAGGCCGTGCAGCTGCTAGCAGGAAGAGTGGGCACGCGAGGAGCCTCTCGAAAGATCCGCCTTTGAAAGGGATGCTGGGAAAAACGCTGTGGGTTTCATCAGGACAGTTATTTTCTCCACGCTCAACGGCCTCTCGGAATAACATCTTATTTCCCCCGCCTTGCATAAACACCACAAAGACTTAAGCTGGCCACTGTAACAAGCAGCAGAGTAATGTGTCTGCTTATGTTACTGATGAAAGGCCCATGATGTCGCACACAGTTACAGTCTCACAAGTAGAGAGGCAGGTGAGATAATGAGATTGGAGGAGTGCTTGATCTGAGGTGGCAGCTTTTTACAGAGGGATCGCTCTCTGAAAGGACAGGATGTGGTGTTGTTCATGCACCTGAAGGGCTTTGGTCCTGATGTACTCTACTGTCAAAATGCTTTTTCATGTTTGTCATAGTGTACTGATACTGGAAGATCATTGTAGAAGCCTTTTTTTACAGCCGAACTGATCAGCAGTACAATTCTGTATTTAGATGCCTGACAATATAAAGAGTCGACGTTAATCAGTTGAGGTGCATGTCATGCATGTAATGTAGCTCCATAAAGCACCCTGCTTTGGACTTTAACACTTACGGACTTACCAAAGGATTCTCATATGAAAAAGCCCAAAAGAATAAATCCCGAAAGCCTGTTCTTACAGTGGCATTTATTTCAACAGTCTCAGCACACGGGCATTCATGATTGTATGTGAGTGTGTGTGTGTTTGTGTGTGTGTGTATGTGTGAGTGTGTGTGTGAGTGTGTGTGTGTGAGTGTGTGTGTGTTTGTGTGTGTGTGTGAGTGTGTGTGTGAGTGTGTTTGTGTGAGTGTGAGTGTGTGTGTGTGTGTATATGTGTGTGTGTGTGTGTGTGTGTGTGTGTGTGTGTGTGTGTGTGTGTGTGTGAGTGTGTGTGTGTTTGTGTGTGTTTGTGTGTGTGTGTGAGTGTGTGTGTGTTTGTGTGTGTTTGTGTGTGTGTGTGTGTGTGTGTGTGTGTGTGTGTGTGTGGGAGGACAGTGTCAGGGCGTCTGAGCTGGTTTCATTAATGCTCCGTCAAGGCTGTGGCGGGTTTTCTCCTGTCTCTTCGCTCCCAGCAGTAGGTGCTGATCCACTGATCCACACTGGAGTCACATCTCCAGCGCCTATGTGCTCTTGTGCTGTGTTCAGAGAGGATGGATGTAAACGGCTCTTCTCTTCTGAACAGTGCTGCGGTCCTGTTCATGGCACCCGCCATACAGTCATTACACACACTGAAACATCCCACCTGCAATAACACAGTGTTTGATTATGTGTGGCAAAATACATCTCTTGTGCTTGGTGTGTTTAACCTTGATTTTTTGAAGTATTGTTTGCATTTTGGGGAAGTATTTGAATCTGCCAAAGGTCCTGGTGTTTCTTTTTTCAGCGTTCTGCTGTCTTTTGCATGGCTTGCACAGCTGTAGCATCTAAAGTGGTTTGTCCATCTTGCCGCACTGAAAAGTCTTCTCAGCAACGAAGCCAGCAAGCTACACCCTCCTGCCTCTTTCAAACGTGTCTCCCTAGCCTGATCACGGACTCTAGCACTGTGTGTGTGAGAGAAACATTTGCCTTTCCTGCTGGATGGAGATAGAAATAACGTAATAAAACTAGTGCTAGTTTCAAACCCACGTGAACCCAGATGTACTACGTAATAGTAAACTCATAGAATATGAGTCTTCAGTTCTAATTCATTATAGACTGAAATTCCGATGATCTCATCCTGGTTTTTAAGCATACCTGCATGTAAAGTGCCTCGCCACCCTTATTAAGCTGGCTATCACTTCGTTTTTGGACACATGAAATGGATTCTTGGTGAGACGGAAACCCGAGTGTATTTCTGGTGCGTTTATATCTTCCTCACTGCAGTGACTCACATGCTCTGCTGAAGTTCCTCTGATGACTCCACCATGGCCTGAAAGGCAAGCAGGAACTAATTACATTTCATCCCCCATCTACCATCACCACTGTATGCAGGCCGCACTCAACAAAGGGCCGGCGCTGACGTCTTTGTTCTTCTCACGCCCAATTAATGTTCCTCGCCAAATGAGCCCCCCCACCCCCTTCTACTCAATCTTAATCTGAGGGGATTTTTTTTGCCAATTATAATTATAGATTTAAAAAGCCTCCAGAGTTTAGTCCATGTTAGGGTGGCTTTTGCTGCATCAAGTGATTACTGATGACTCCTGGCAGGGAGGAAGTGAATTAAGTCCGGAGGGGTATCTTCGTTTGGGACGAATGCAGGGAGCCTCTGGTTCCTCAGGGGGAAATGGTCATTTTCTTTATCCACTGGTCTGCTAGCTGACCGGCTCTCGCTGTCCACTGTATGGTGTATTTATTGCTAGATGTATGTTTATCTCAGGTTTTGAGATATCTGGTGTTTACCATTAACTGTGGGATTTGCAGAGGTGGAGCTATAATTAGGTATAATCGTGAACTTTGGAGATATAGGCTACCTATTAGAATGGATTTTATCGATAAGGGTGTCAGTGTCTCTGTGTTTCTCATAACACACACAGACACCTGTATATAGTCAAACAGCATCTGACTGGACTTTCACTGAAATGACGTCCTTTTTAGGTACATGACAAAGGATGTATCGCGTGTGCCCCCCAAACACTTACATTTTCGGTATGACTGGTCTTGTTTCTTTGCAGGAGAGGAGAATTTACTGGCAATACTGAAACGCCGCTGGTGGAAGTACATGATCTTGGGCCTGATTGATATTGAGGCCAACTACCTGGTCATTAAAGCCTACCAGTACACCACACTTACCAGCATCCAGGTGAGTCTCATCACTGACTCTGCACCATGACATGGCATGCATTTGAATTGAAGTTTAGTATAGTACAGTTTAGTATGCCAATGAACATATAGATCTCAACCACTGGGCAGATATGACTGTGGTAGGGTGTGTGAGAGAGTTCTTCTCTGGCTCTCCTGGTTGAGGAACATTGTGCTTGTGAGTTCATCTTCATTAATGCACTGTTAGTGATGAAATCAGCTTTTTTCACGGCACATCTAATGGCCCTTGAGGAGCTTGTAATGATGGTTTGAAAGTCCTACAAATATGGTTTGTAGGGTCTTGTTTTTACAGGTCAGTGTAACTGAATTTTCTGGTGCTGGAGGTGTAGACGGTGTGTGTTCACATGCAGGGACGAGTGGTGGTGTCCACATCGATTATGAATAACACTTACACCTTGAGATTTGTCTTTGAGCATTTAGATGGCAAATCTAATTTTGTGTGCACATTTTGTGCACATCGCATTACAAAACCATGGGCATTAATATGGACTCCACCCACTCCCCCACCTTTTAACAGCAGCGACATGTTTCTGTGGGAATTTGCGTCCATTTGGTCAAAAGAGCATTTTGTGAAGTCAGGCCGTGATGTTGGAAGAGAAGACCTAGCTTGCAGTCAGCATTACAATTCATCCCAAAGGTCTTCAGTGGGGCTGAGGTCAGGGCTTTGCGCAAGCTACAGGAGATCCTTCACACCCAACTCTTCGAATATGTGTGCTTTGCATACAGTGGCACACTCATGCTGGAACAGTTCACGGCTTCACCCAAACCCTTGCCGCAAAGTGGGAATGATATAATTGTCTTTACAGTTGTAAATATTTCCAACTGTATATTTCCCTTCACTAGAACTAAAGGACCTAGCCCAAAGTCTGAGGACCAGCTCCACACCATTAATAAATCTTGGGTGTTGTATGCACTTATTTGGCCGTGAAAAGTTGTTTTGAGAAGTTGCTGACATGCAGTTTTAGTGCTGATGTTGTTTCTAGACAGTTCTGAATGTGAGTGACACATTAGAGGGTAGGCGTTTCTTACAAGCTACACGCTTTAGTACTTGGCAGCCCGTACCCTGTGAAGCTGAGGGTGCTTCATGGCTGAGTTGTTGCTTCTAGATGCTTCCGTTTCATGATATTGGTGCTTACGGTTGATCAAGGGCAGAAATGTATTGAACCATTATAGGAGCCTATGACAGTGCTCTTTGTTATCACATATTTTATTGGCAGTATTTATGTATCACATGGCATGGTTGTTTGTTTTAGTTTATATGCCTGTTAGTGATTAGTGCCTGAAACACCTGAACCCAATAATTAGAAGAATATTTATTATCATATCGTATACCTATATGGGGAGGTAGTGAAGAGACTCGTGTCGTGATGAAAATGCCATATTATAATGAGGCAAATATACCTGTGTGACTGAACTAAATCAGCAGTTCATTTAAATGCTACATTTAGTAGGATATTTTTGAAAGCAAGTTTCTCCAAATGACCTCAGACTGTTTCAGTGGTTTATCACTTGAGCCTGTAGTGGAGCCCACTATCAGATACAAGGACCCGATGATGCTTGCTCCCAGTGGTCTATCAGAAATCGCCTGTGTGTGTGTGTGTGTGTGTGTGTATGTGTGTTTAGGCCAGTTGGGTCAGTGGCAGCTCACATGTCAAGAGTGCACTCTGATCTCTCCTAATGCTCTACAGACTGCTAGACAGGCTGTAAGGTGCTGGCAGCCATCGAGGGCTCCAGGCCTCTGTTTCCATAACGAGGAATGTAATTTACACTCTGTGCTGGAGCAGGCGTGTTGTGTTCGCTGACAGAGCTTCGCTGGAGCACTACTGAGGGGACCGCATAGCTCACTAAGTTGACAAGCTAACGTACGACGTGGACGCCAACCCCGGGAGACGCCTCACTTATCCTCCTGTGGACACTCAAACCAGGAAGAACGAGGAAGTCTTAATTATGTATCACAGTAACAAACAGATGCTTCTTTAATGAAGAAATATATATTTAGCTTCACACATTTAACATAAGAGTCTAGTATTAGTCAACCAATCCAAATATTCTGTTGTCAACAGAATATAACATGGTGTCTGGTGAACAGTACAAGTTTGTTGGGTCAGTGCAGATGAATGAAGAAGAGAAATCTTGACTATCGACCAAAGGAGACAAATTGGCCTCAAGCTCTGTCATAACTGTTTGCAACTGATATGCAAGGGACGGTGTGAACAAGCTGGTATATGTCCAACTCTTGGTTAGCCAGGAATGCTATCCAGAGTAACAGGACAGCGTGCTTCTCATGAGGCTATTTGCTAGTTCTCTGATGAAGGTACCAGATAGGAGAGAGAATGTGAGTCTGTTCCCTTTCTCTTCTTGTAAAGGAAAGTTTTCCCCACTTCCTGATCTTGCCAACGTCTTTACAAATTCCCACAAGGTTTAGGAGGAGAAGAAGCACAACATATCATAATGCTTTTTATTCAAATTTTAACAAGGTTGGACAGCAGCTCATTAATATTAATAGGCAGGCACGAGGAGCCGCATGCAGATACTGCACCATAAAAGATTTGCAAATTAAGAGCTGATTAGTTGTTATGGATGGTCATGGAGGTAGGCTGAGGAGCAGAATGCAGAGTGTGACGGCCCTTTCTGGTTGTGAATGTCTCTCTCTCTCTCTCTCTCTCTCTCTCTCTCTCTCTCTCTCTTTGTCTGTTTCTCTCTTTCTCAATAGCCCAGTTTCCATCCAAGCATTTCGCAAATATTATGTGCATTTACAAAATTTCAGCAGGAAAAAATTGCGAATTAAGATTTGCTTCCATCCACTACAGTTATGCGAAGAAACTTTAGATGGCGTAGGCCGCTGAGATTAGGGGCGGCATCGGAACAAGCCAAACGGAGAGATTTCGTTCAGTCTTACAGCTTAATACCTCATTGTTTATTCAAAAAACCCTTTTCTTTAGCATTTTCCTTTAATGATATTCTAATTTTCCCATATTATCTTACTGTAAAACTGTTTTTGCAATATTTGTTTTGTTTGTTAAATTTTTTTTTCAAATTTTATAATTTTATAAAAACTTGGTGGATGGAAAACCCATAATTCTTTAGCTGGCACCTCACATCCTGCACTTTTATTTAGACTCCACGCACGAATTTTATAAAAAACCTTGTGATAGGTATATCATGAAAAGCTGGGAGTATGAGCTTCAATAAGCAGACTGCAGGAGTACTGAGGCAGCCATTAAATGCTCTCACCTTTGCCACAATGACCTCTGTAAGCTGGTGGGAGTCGTACAGAATTCATGTCTGGGACTGAAGTCCAAAAAAATGGCCCTAGAAGCACCACAATCATTTCCTCATCATTCACTGCTCAGCTGCCCTTTGACAATAATGAAATACTGCCCTCAATAAAGCGTCTGCTTCCTGTTTCAGTAAATCGGTCGTTTTAGATATTTCACGGCTTCCTTCCCAACCCGGGCAACCCCTGACACCAGCCTCCCACTGAGGGGTCCGACTGGCACTGAATGAACTATTATTAATGGATTAAGGGCAGTGACTCACTGTTCAGGCATCTCTTTAACACGTTCCTCCAGCCTGCTCGGACGTTCAGTGGAGGAGCCTTGCATCTCAGCGCACAGGGGCCGCTATGACTCCGTGGTTCTGCTGTTGCGACTGGCCAGTTATTTGTTCAGAACTAGGGCTGAACGATTAATTGCATTTGCGATAATCTCGCGATATTTTAAAAGTGTAACTCCTTATGGATATAATTGGAACGCTGAAATAACTCTGGCAGTAACGGAGTTCATAGTAAAATACATGATGCCCATTAATATAGTGAACAAGCCCGGCTTCATGGCTTTGTTAAACACACTAGATATGCGCTACCAAATGCCCTCACGCACATATTTAAGCCACGTTGCTATACCTGCAGGGTTGCCAACTCTCACGCATTGAGCGTCTTAGACTGAAAAGTTACTAGTTCGCTCTGGCGACAACCACAGGCGATCGATCAATCACGATATAATAATAACAGCCCCCCCCCCCAACAAATTACGTTCGCCACCCACTCCAGGTTCAAGTCTCACTCCAAGCGATCTTGAAAAGTTGGAAACCCTGTATATGAGCTGTATAAAAAAATGCGAAAAATCGCATTTTAAATCGCAATCGCGAATTATAGATAAAAAATTGCAATTCGATTATTTTCCAAAATCGTTCAGCCCTATTCAGAACTCATTCTCAATTCGTCCTTGAGGGGGTTGGGGTGCTTGGTGGTGGCCTCTCAGGGTCCCTGTCTCCTCTCAGAATGCCTCTGTGAATGTAAAGGTCCATCCCTGTGTGCCTGCCTAACTCTCTCTCTCTCTCTCTCTCTCTCTTAACCAGCACAATCTCTCTCAATATTAGGAGATGCGCATTTCATAATTGGACGAGTGACATTTGTTTAGGATCAGCATAATGAATGTCACGTTCAGCAGCACATTGAGAAAAAAAATAATCCATAGTTTAGGTTGTGCATTTTACAGTGGTGACCGTGACCTTTTCGTAATGGCCAAAACGTTTGGCTGTGGCGCTGCTGATAATCGGTGAGCAGAAGGATCTCTTGAAGTCCGCGGCCGGTGGGCTGTGGAACCAGTAGCCTGTGTTGTGTGTTGCAAAGACAGTAATCTGTTTGTTAAAGGCAGGTGTCTGCGTTTTGAAGGGAGAAGTTTGTGTTTTAGAGCCAATAGTCTGTGGCTAATGTGCTGTGGGGTGGCCTCTCTCTCTCTCTCTCTCTCTCTCTCTCTCTCTCCCTCTCTCTCCAGCTGTTGGACTGCTTCGTCATCCCCGTGGCCCTGTTACTGTCCTGGTTCTTCCTGCTGGTGAGGTATAAGGTGGTGCACTTTGTGGGCGTGGGCGTGTGTCTGCTCGGCATGGGCTGCATGGTGGGAGCGGACGTGTTAGTTGGACGACAGCAGGGCCTGGGTGAGGCTCAGCAACACACACACACACACACACACACACACACACACACACACACACACACACACACTCACAGAGAGATGCACACACTTACATACAAACACAGAGCATATACACAGGGTTGGTTAACACTTCCAGCTCCTCAGAAGTATTCCAGCAACACATGAGTCACACACACACACACACACGCACGCACGCACGCACGCACGCACACACACACACACACACACACCCACACACACACACACACACACACACACACACACACACACACACACACACACACACACTCCTGTGCTCCCCTGTGTGGGGTGGCATTTCATACACAGCCATCATCTGTGACTTTTAGAGCAGTTCAGCATTATCCAATCCTGCCAGCTTAGTGAGCGCGCTGGGGAAAGTTCAAATATTTGCATTAAATATGAATGAAAGGCGGGGCCTCCTCTATAGAACATATAACACGCTCATCTTATGGCCCAGGGTTTCCTGAAAGGCGGAGGAAAGCCTGCATAATACTCATCTTTATCAGAATTTGTATAAAAAATAATCTATGTTGTTTAATAGTTAAGCTTCCAGACTTCACCGTTCCACAGATTTGAACAGCAAACTCAGGCAATTCACTGAAAGGTAGTGAGGGATTTGCTTTGCTGTGTGATTTGCTTTATCCCAGTAAAAGCAGTGTTTAATTGGTGAAGCTTATCTGTGGAAACATTAACTTTTTGCACATTAAAAAAGCAATTGAAACCTGTCTGAGAAACAGTTCTGTGGCATGCAGTGTAGGCCATACATATGTGGACGTCTGCACTTTTTACTCTATACTCCTGGATGAGAAATGAAAAGATGTCTATTAAATCAAAGTGTAGACCATCAGCACTAAATTCACATTAAATTCATATTCACAGCATTACATTCACATTAACTACACAGATCCATATGGGTGAATCCCAAAGGAACTGAAGCCTTTTTATTTGTATACCTTCTGATTAAGATCAAATTCTTGGTTGCTCAGCTGTTTTTTTCCAATTCTAGAGTTGGCTAAATGAAGGCTAGACTTGACTAAAAGTGTAGAGTTGGCTAATATTTTTTAAATGAAATATTTCCTTGATTTATTTAATGTTTGTAGCAAAATATCACCATGTTGATTCCTATTATGACCACAAAAGTGACAGTGCTACTAAAAATATCTAAAAAAAAACCAGTCAGAGACATCGCCAACATCTGTCTGGTATAAATGCTGGCACTGAGAGAACAACGTGGCAAAGACTTCAAAACAGAAATACGAGGTGATGGTTTGCTGCCATAACAAACAAACCAAAAAATACCATATTCAACCATATTCAAAAAGTAGTAACCAGCAAAGTCAGGTGAGTGCATCTATTCTCTTGACCCTAATTCCAACGTGAAGTCCATCTCCTGCCAGGTGACCACAAGCTGCTGGGGGATCTTCTGGTGCTGGCCGGCGCCACGCTCTACGGCATCTCCAACGTGTGTGAGGAGTTCATCGTGAAGAACCTGAGCCGGGTCGAGTTCCTGGGCATGATAGGCCTCTTCGGGTCCTTCTTCAGTGGCATTCAGCTGTGAGTGCAACATATGCAGATTTGGCCACGCCCCCTGCGTTATGGCCACACCCACTGCACTACGGGCACACCCACCCCTGCGTTATGGCCACACCCATTGCACTATGGCTGCATCATACGGACAGAGACACTTAATTATGGTCCAATCGCTACACCCTGCATGCCTAGTATATGTAAATATGCCATGGCATGATTCGCTTAGACATGGTAAGTCATGCGAATGGCGAAACCCGCTCATTTGCTTAAATAATGTATATTACGCAGCCATCAGCACCACAGAGAAACAACAGCGCACAACACTTGTGTTCTCCCATCTAGCATGAGCTCTAGCATATCGTTCCCCCTAAGCGCTGTTTTGGAGAGCCATTTGGAGTGCTTCATGTTCCCCGGTGGCTTACACGCGGGCTAATACGGTCCACTCACCAGACGAGCTGCAGCGGCCCCTGGGCGGCGTGAGGTCACCAGTGCAGCTCCTGTTGGTTTCCTGTTCGAGGACGCCCCCCCCCCTCCCCTCCCCACTCCCCCACCACCACGCGCTCCTGTTTCTGCTGCGGCCAGCTGGCCTGCTCTGGAACTGGCTGGAGATATCTCCCCGGCCTCCGAGCCAACTGGAAACGCGTTCCTCCCCTTGCTCGCTCGGCCCGTATGCCAGTGCCTGCCATTTGGACCCACTCCTTCCCACAGAAAGCTCCCAGCAGCCCGCGGCGAAGACGAGCCCGGCCAGCCGCACGCACACGCATACACACGCGCAGACGTCTATATTCCTGCTATATTTAAACAAAACCCAAGCTAGGCTGTCTGCCCGTGTCAGCCGCTTGCATCTCTGTCGCAATTACACGCAAGCGTGCATCAGCATCGCCATGGAGATCATTATAGAACCCGCCTCCCCCTCCCAGCAGATCTCGGTCCGGCCCCTAATGACCAGGAATGGGTAGCGAGACGTGATCCTGCCGTGTGTGTGTGAGTGTGTGAGTGCTCTTTCTACCACCGCTGGCTGATCACACCATAACCTTGGCGACGTATAGTCGGCTCAGGCCCGTGACGCCCCTCCAGAGAGCATGCGGTGCCGGGTCAGATCGTTCCTCACACTGCCGCGGTCAGGAGTGGAGCGGGGGCCGTGGTCCGCTAGCGGACGGTTAGTGGCGGAATAACCCGGAATGTTCCGGTCACCCGGAACGATGGGTGACACCGTGTGGCGTATCGCAGGTGACCTGCCCGTCAGAGTGATGCGTGCTGCCCGGGCTCCTGAGCCCGTGCTATTTTTCGGTTTCTGTCCTCCGCCGCCCCCGCTCAGCTCGCTGTGTGGCTGACTGGGCTTTTCCTTTTTTCTGTGTTTTCAGAGCCATCATGGAGCACAAGGAGCTGCTGAAAGTACACTGGGACTGGCAGATAGGTAAGACACCGACGTTCACCCGCACCGCTCCGACTCACAACGGGACAGCCGCAGGAACCGAGGGGGCCGATAGGGGGCGGGACTAATTAAAAGGCACTCGTGTAGATAAGCTATGCTAAGAGAGGCATGAGACGGGCTGGAACTCGGAACGAATTTCCTGTTTGGCCTCCCGAAATGCCAAAATCAGCACTTTGCTAACGTATGGTAGTTTACGATGATAGATGGTGGCTGACTGAGATGCCGTCCCCTCCACAGTCAGCCAGGTCGATGAGTTCACACTCGGCCCCTGGGCCATGGCTCGGGGTGTGGTTCTGGAGCAGGGGCGGACCACGCCAAAGACAGCATGTGGGCCGTGTCTCCGAGGAGACGGACTTGTCACGGGGACAATAGTCAGTCTGGAGTTGCTTGGGGTGGTGGGGGGGGGAGGTGTGGGGGGGTGAGTGGGCGTCATTAACTGTCACTGCCATAGCAAATGTAGCACCCTGTGGCAGAAGAAAAGATGTCACCAGCCAAGACTGGGCTGCCCTAGAAAAAGGACTTGAAATAGGACTTGATCTTTCTCATTCTTGCTTTACTTTACTGATGGTAAAGCAAGATACCTTCTGAGCAGCTTAAATTTCACATTGTGTCCGTGAGTATAACAGAGAAACTTTAGATCTATGAATGATTATTGAATGGTCGCAATGGAAAAACTCTCCTGCTGCAAGGGTACAATAACCTGGAGGCCCATTCGTTTATCCCAAAAAGTTCAGGGCCTGCAGTGAGGGAAAAGGTGGCAGATACAGGCCCCGCCTACAGAGGGTGGCAGAGGGAAGCCCCGCCTACAGCTCGTAGGAGGGTGTTTACATGAGAGAGAGAGAACGCTTCCTCGGTTCCACTGCCACAAATGTACCGATCATCATAATGCCGCTCTCGGAGACAGCGCCCTGGAATGTGTTTAAATTTGTCGTCATTAGCACCAACTAATTATAAAATTCTCCTGAATATTCATGATATTCAAATGCATGTGCTGATGTCTTCTTAGCAGACTCCCATGATGTTAAGGCCTAAAATTGCATATACAGTGTAACTTGTGTTGTGAGTGGCTTTCAGTGCTTTTGGATCTCCAGACATAAGAGTACACGAGCCATTTAAATAAGTCCCAAATCCACTCAAGCTCCAGGGTCACGATCAGAATATTTTGGCCACGTTACAGGAGTTTATGTTTAATCTGAGGTTATCATAGAACACATGCACAACACATGCTTTTCATTGTGCTTCAAAATCTTATAAAAATCATAAAATCATGATAAAACAAACAGCAAAAAGTGTAATCCACCCATACCCCTACCCATCAGTCCTTTTAAGAGTTTAAAAGTAGTTTCCCAGGCGTTGTATAAAACTTGTCATGTAGTACTGTCTTAAGATTAGAGTGTTGGTTCAGAGGAATTGATTTCTTTGAACCTACAAGGGATCCTTTAAGGAATTATGTGAAGTAAATATTACAGTATTTCATTTTTGGTTCAGTTGAGTACATAGTGGGTAAAATCTACATACATGCAAGAAGAAAAAGAAGAAAGACAGAAGCACTTCAGTAGATTCCCAACTGTATTATGTAACTAAGGTGAATCAGGAAACTGCTGTAGTGAAATGGCTGACAAGTGGTGTTTACGTGTTGGTTTCAAAGCAAATTCGTGATATCTGCTCTATTCTGTCACGTCTTCATCCTCAGAGTAAAATTCATTGTGCACATTTTAAAAATTAATGGTTTGAGAACACATGCAGAAAATTATATTACTTGCTGACACTCCAATCCAATTATGTGTGTGCTGAACTGGAACTGAGCAGAAATAGTCCATGACTCTGTGAAACGACTCCTTTGTCCTGTGAAACGACTCCTCTGTCTTTCATGACTTTACAGACATTTATTTTTCTCTCCTCATCAGATGACTGTCACAACTTACAATCTATTTTTTGTCTTCCTTTACTTTCAAAACCCAAACAAATGTCATTATTTAATCAGATGTTCCACAGAGATGCAGAAAAGTTCTTATTAATTTAACCATAACTGCGTGTGTAACTGTGTGTGTAACTGCGTGTGTGTGCTCTGTGCCTGTCTGTAGGGCTACTCTACATTGGCTTCAGCGCCTGCATGTTTGGTCTGTACAGCTTCATGCCGGTCGTGATCAAACGGACCAGCGCCACAGCAGTGAATCTCTCCCTGCTCACCGCCGACCTCTACAGCCTCTTCTGTGGCCTCTTCCTGTTCCAGTACAAGGTGAGGATGATCTTTCTGCGCTCTCTGTCTCTCTCTATTGTGTGTGTGTGTGTGTGTGAACAAAGGGATGGTTTTGTGCAGTTCTCTTTTTTGATTGCATGCAGGATATATGTATATATGTAACATTTGGTGAGGACTGTAAGTGAGTGGTCTGTGAGGGTGTGGCTTGTTTTTGAGGGTGTGGCCTGAGCAGTTCAACCATTCAGGCCTATTTCTAGTAGGTTTTATTTAGAGAAGGCACTTCTCTAACGTCCAGCCACAGGATAAATTTTAATCTGTAGACACCATCCTAACTGCTGAAACAGCCACACAATAGAACCGTTTGTTACAGAGTCACAATGACTGCAGTGTATGAATCTCTCTGGACCCTCTGTTGATTCTGCACATGGGATTACAGAGAAGAAAACCAAGAGATTACACAAGACTTCACCCTAATCTCTTTCATACACCCCACATCTGCCGTACGTTTGTGGAATATACTTATGACGTCAGAGAATTGTCTCCAGAAAGCGCTGCAGTTTGCAGAGATCACCACTGACTCCATATATGGTTTCAGTCAACTGTCAAGTGTAATGTGAGGTGAGGATCTTCAAAACCTAAGAGGGTGAATGGCACATGTCAATCATTCCAAATGGAACTGAAATGCTCTTTGATTGCTGCTTCTGGAGACTTAAAATCCTCAGTGTTCAGTTCCACTGAATAAAAGGACTCAAGTTCCAGCAAACTACATTCCACCCGTCTCAGACGGGTAAAGATCTTACGTTTTATCAGCTGCGTGATGGCTTGAAATGGCATCATTATGGCACAGTCACCTGTTTACAGCACAGAACGTTGAAACGTGCCTCCATTTTAATTAAAGCCTTCATCCGCAACCGTATTAATTTAAGATGAATAGATTAGTATGGATGTGGTGGCAAGAGTGGGTTCATAAATTAACAGCCCTTATCATATTAGGGTTTTTGCTGTTGTTTGTTTGTTTGTTGGTGGTGTTTTCACTAGCTCCTCCCTCATGAAGTAAACTCTCGGATTCTGGTGCCTTTAGTACTCTGAGACACTTGTCAGTCTGTTTATCTGGATAATAATAATAATAATAATAATAATAATAATAATAATAATAATAATAATTTATTACACTTGCACTTCACTTAGCTGTTAGGAGAAGTCCTTGGCTGGCACATAAAGGCTGGAGATTTGAGCAGTAATGGCTGTCAGCTCCTCTCTTTCAGTTCGTACAGGATCAGTTGCTGTCTGGAAATGGTCTGAGTGGTGACATAATTCCTAATATAATTACCCATTCTCCATTTATCTGTATTGTCTACACTGACATTGGAGCGTTTCATAATGACACAAACCATTTTCAGACGCTTTATTTTTGTCACGATTGCATACTAAATACGTATGGCATCGTATCTGAAACAGGCTAACCTGAAAACGTTGCTTGTGTGGTAAAGAGCATTTTGTGAGGTGCACATTTGCATTTCTCTAAGTAATAGCTGATAGATACCAGACAAAGGAGACATTTTTCAGGATTATACCTGGGTGAACACTAGTATACAGGAGTCCACAAAAATGATAAAAAATGTATCGTTTTGAGCTTCACTGGGCCTGTGGGCTTCTACATTCACAAAATTCATTAACAGTGATAGGGTGGGCAGCTTGTTGATTACTGCTAACTGCAGAGTTGAACTGAAATGGCTCTGCTGTAGTCTGTGCTGGTTCACGATTGTAATTAGCATGGTCCTGAGAATCCCCCCCCCCCCCCACACACACACACACACACACACACACACACACACACACACACACGCCCGCACACATACATACACAATACACACAAACTGGGAACACCAGGCAAGGTAGAACTTCTGAAACCTCACTGACATCTACAGGTACATTAATAATCATGTAACCTATAATGCTTCTGGTTGGCTTGGTTTGAAAGGTCTGCACATTAGTTTATGAGCTGACTGAGAGTTTCATCCTGGCATTCACTGTAAAGCACCAACTGTGTTTGATGGATGCAAATATTGTGATTGAAATCAATGTCACAACTAGAAAAAACAGTGCACATTCATGAAAATGCATTTATTCATGATTGAGCACTGGGAAATAGCGTAATTCAGCCAATGAGGAGTGATGAATTGGTGGTAGCGGGTATACTGGTTTGTGTCTGGAGTGTGGAGCGTCGTCCGTGTCAAGGTCTGCACCTGTTGCTCCTGACAGCAGAGCCAAAGAGCAGAACCTTCCACACCTGCTCTCACCTGGGTCGGACTGGGCTTTCAGAACACACTTGTGAGTGCCTGCAGAATCATCACCGAAGAGCATATTTTATAGCTGCATTCTGTCCTTCAAAACAAATAAACAAAAACTTGCCCTTATGGCTTTGAAATGTTGTGGTTTCAAAAATAATTAACATTTCTGTTCTCTCCTGTGTGTTCAGGTTGCTTGGAGGTTATGAGCAAGTTATGAGCATAGATCAGTCAAAGGCAAACGAGCACAGAACATGCTGTAGGCCTGGTCAGCTCACACTGTGACCATCTCATAATGGCCATGTCAAAGACTCTCTGACAGTAATGGCTATACTGCGCAGTGATAGGCCAAAATGGCCTCTTCATGGACTCATTCTCCCCCAGCAGTGACACTTCAACAGAACTTAATGTGAGCCTCCCAGCCAAATGTCCTTCTAATCAAAATTCATAATCATAATTCTAATTATCATTATCTTGACACAGATCTTCAAGAGTGGCAATTATTTTTACATTTAGCATTGCCTAGATGTGGACTTCATTTTAAATCGTGAATGTATGTTTTATGAAGACAACGTAATCATATTCAGTGTGGTGTACGTGTGCTAGGACAATGACACGGTTAGTTTTAGTTTGGCTCTGAATGGCAGTCCATTAGATTAAAGAATGAATGACAATTACTGTGTTCAATTCAATTCATTATCATGTGCAAAAGAGATCTAAAGGTCTAAAGGTCTAGGGGTTTTCTAGATATTAATCCACAGAGGAATATATAAAGAAAAAAGAAGAAACAGAAAATAAACAAAAAATAAAGTATGTAGAGAAACAGAATCTGCTCATTACATTTGCATTTAGATTTAGCAGACACTCCAGAGTGAGATACAAAAGTGTTTTGTCATCTACTCAGACAATGCACCCTAGCCACTCCAAATGAGAAGAAAAAGTGCCGTTCCTGATGGTTTTTGTGTCTAATGTTGTTTTGTCCAAATTAACTGTAGTATTGGTTTGGCATGATCAGATAGGACACATGTATCATGCAGAATCTTGCAGGGCTCGGTCCTGGGTCCTACGTTTTTCCAATCTATTTATGGGTTTATTAGGTCAAATTCTAGAACACACGTTTTCTATCACAGTGATGCAGATGGTACACATATATACCTGGCTTGGTCATTGGATGATTTCAGCCCACTCAACACACTCTAGGTGGAACATATCACTAACTGGATAAGCCTGAATTTCCTATAGTTACATAAAGAAAAAAACAGAAGTTATGATATTTGGCCACAGAGGCTTATGTTCCCAACCTACTTTAATGATCTCCTACCTGGAATCACTAAAAAGATCATTCAGCTTCTACAACATATTTAGAATGCAGCTGCAAGAGTTTATCCAGGCGAAATAAAGCCGGCCACATAACTCCAGCCTAAAATTCTTATGCTGGATTCCACTTGATTATATAATTTACTTGTCTATAAATCACTGAATGGATTAGGATACTCTTCAGTAGCTCCCTTTAGGTCTTTCAGATCTTTGTACTCAAGCCAGCTTGTAGGGCCTAGAAGTCAAACACTGTGAAGCTGCGTTTAGCTATTATGCTACACATAAGTGGAATCAACTCCCAACTAAACCAAATGTAGCTAATTTTAAATACCGGTTAAAACATTTCTATTCTCTTGTTATCATTGTTGCACTAAATCTCGTAGTAATTTTTTCTGTTACTCTATTATTTTATTATCGCTCATTAGTATTTCAATGTTTTTGTCCTACTTAAAGCAATTTAGCACAATTTTATTGTTACATTTTCTTACAAATTGCTTTTACGTAAGTTTTTCTTTAATTTTGCAAAAGGCTGTCACACCCAGTTCATCAATCAGTCACAGATCCATCAATTACACATCGTAATCACTTAACCGTTCACACTCACAATTTATAGAATCAATCCCTGCACCTGGTCCTCATTTCATCTTCCTATTGAAGTCCCACAGGGGCCCATTTCCAAGCCTTTTTAATGCTTACGATGTTCAGACAGTTAATCTGCTGACATCACTTCAAGTAAACCAGTTTCTCAGTCTGTTTGAATTCCTGTGTTTTTTCATAAAATATCTGTTTTCTGTACGTCTCGCTCTGTGTCTACAACATGCCACAAAGGCATTCCTGAGGCATTAGAGCTTGGGCTGTAATCAGCTTTATCATCATTTTATTCAACTAGGCACTTTGATTTGCCATTATGTCTGAAAATAATTACACAAATAAGCTTGTCTTGCCTGGAGCTTGCCGTACATAAACAAGTGCATATAAAATGGCGCCGTTTAATTCATAGTACGATTTCTCAGTCCGATCCTCAGGATCCAACAGACAGTTCACATTTTTGCACTGCCACTACATCTGCAGCAAATATTTAGAGTTCTTAAAGACTTGGTTCAGTTGTGTTGGGAGCTGGGATATAGCATACATGTGAAGTGTGGGGGGTCATTCTGAGGACCATGGGCCATAACAGAAGTCAAGTCCAGATTTGTAATATCCCACTAACCAGTATCTTCAAACAGAGCAAGAAACCAAGAGCAGTTTACTAGATGTAGCAGGGGTGTTCTGCTAAACTTCACTCAGACTATGCCCAACCCCCGAAAACAAAATTCAATTCATTTTATCTTAAACCACTAGGGAGCTTGAATAGGCACAAGCAATTCAATCTAAGCCTCCATAAGCACACCACCATCTCAGAGCCACCCACTGTAATATCTCTTCAGCTCATAAACAAAGTTTTCCCCTGAAAAATGATATGCAGGATACTTTCAAAATTGCAGTATGATTTATGGTGAGACATTTTTATGGGCTATATTCATATCCATATGCCTTATTCAGAATGGTTACATGTCCTTTCTTCTTACGCTTTTTTAAAACGAAGTAGGGGCAAAATTGCTCTGTCTTAAAATAGCAAACGTTTTATCAGTTATGTTGGAGTCTAGCACTAGTTGATAAATGTGAATTAGCATCCCGACACCCCAACAGCTTAAGTGTAAAATATTCCTTTTCACTAGTTATTGCATTCTGCCTATCACATATATCCACACTGCAGCGAAGGTGCATGATCTGGGCCTGTTGGCACACATGTTAATAAAAGCCTTGACAGACCTATCTGCCTAATTTGCTTCCTGTGGTCTACATTCATAAGACTCTCCGTGTTTATTTTAGCGCATGTTAAATTCGGGCCCTGCAGGCAAGATATTGCTGGGCTGCAGCTGCTGGAAATGTCATTGCAACCTTGGTAATCCTCTTTTACAATGCCATTTCATTTGCTATCTTTCAGGGTGATTCACACTGACCTGCTGAAATCTCTGTCTATCCTACGTTGAAAGCATTTATTGATTGCTCTATTCATTATGACCCTGAAAACAGACCTAATGGTCATCTTTAAATATTGCAGGGGACCTCAGCAGTTCTGTGAGGAAGAATTACAAAATGACCAACAGATTATTATTTCACAGCCAGACATGGTTTCAAGGGGTAAAACAAACTAGTACAGGCCTTGCACAAGCATTTGGAAATGCATCTCCTTCAGATTATATTGTATATATTATTAAAATGTTTGGCTTTATCTGTCTTCACCTTTCAGCAGGCCCCAATCAGCACTCCCTGACAAGCTACGGGGGCAGTTCAGTGGATAATGACAGCATGAATCACCAATACAATGTACAATATTTAATCGTACGAACAGTGGCTGATCTCTGCCCTTAATTACTGTTTCAGCAATGGTCATTTGTGCTTTGTATTTCAGAGTGTATGCATTTGTTTAAATTTGTGCATGGCCTGCGTGTATGTGTGTGTGTGTGTGCCAGCTTCCTCTCAGTGTTCTCTCATTTCTAGCATTGAGATGCTGATAGTCTCAGTGCTTCAATCTCAGTGCTTTGCTCTGTGCTATAATGGCTGAAAGGGGTCTGCAATGACCCATCAGACACAACAGCGGGGCTGCCTGCGTTTGGGACAGGGCTGTCCTAAAGAGACAGGGACAGGGCTGTCCTAAATCACAGTCTCCCTGACCTACAGAGAGCTCTGACAGATTTTTCAGGTAGCTCAAGATTGACTGATACTCATTTTCTCTGAGGCAAAAAAGCAACACGAACATGAATTCTCACCTATTTTGGAGACGTATGTATTATTTGAGCTGTGATTCGAGACTCGCACCCATTACTTTAGGTATGTGATACTGTGAAAATGTGTCTTCGGCGTTTGAGTGAAAAACAACAATTTGTTCTTCTATGTCTTACTCTGGCAAATTACAATATAAATATTTAAATATGTATTATCTTGATCAAAGTTCTATCTCAGTAATTATTTTGAGTTTGACTTGGTTTGTCTGTGAAACAGATCTGTCCCTCAAGACTCATAAAGGGCTCGGTGGCCTCATTACCCAGGCTAATTCCCACAAATGGTGTTGTAACCATGTCTCGGGGATTCCATTTCTGAATGCCACGTGTCCACACTCGAGTGTACTAGGTGTGACCCTAAACTGACCCATTTCCAAGCTCTTCACTTGAAATAGAACCATCAGCTATACCGACTGTCATCGAGGAGCACAGGACAGAAACTAGTCGAAAAAATGCATGTTGGAGTCTGTCTGGGTTCGATTTCACCCTTTCCACTCCCAGTGTGTTATTTGAGAAGTGTTTATAGATGTCACAGTTACGTTTCACTCTTTGTTGCCTCTGTGGATATGAAATATTTCCGTGATATATTTTTGATGCCTGCACGGTAAGTGCGTGAAGCTCACCGTGGTGCTTCTCTCTGTCCACAGTTTTCTGGGCTCTACCTGCTGTCCTTCTTCATCATCGTGCTGGGGCTGGTACTCTACTACTCTTCCTCCACCTACGTGGCACAGGACCCGCTCGTTTACAAACAGTTCCGCAATGCAGGAAACCCCGTCCCGGACACGCCCAACGCGGGGCCCTCGGAGCCCTCTGTGACCTACAGCAGCCTGGGTCAGGAGATAGAGGAGGAGCCTCGTGTTCGGGTGGCCTGAAGGGGAGGAGATTCGCTGAGTCAATCATCCACTGCCCTGCCCACAGTCTGTAGAAAGTGAATGATAATAATCACAGAATGATGTATATAACCACGTAGCGAACGAATACACTGTGATCACAAACTGTGAATAGGTAGCAGTGATCTTCTAACTTTCTCGGATCCATCACGTATAGACATGATTCCACTTCATCTGCCTTCCCCGCTACAACAGTTTTAAGTGTTTAGAAGGATTTGTGCTGACTGTTTGTGCAAATGCTCAGTTGTGATTGTTTTATTTTCTTATATGAGCACAAAAGGATCGATGTATTTGGGATTTTTACATGGATGTTCTTGCTACTTCAGTACTAAAGTACTTTTTTCCCTTTTTTTAATGAAAAAAGCTGTTCTGATTTAGGATCAATTACATACTGATTTGCCAAGAGCCAGTGCCTTGCCATGTATAACTATTGTTGGTTAGTCACCGATAAATTATCAGTTTTACACCAAGTCTTGGTGAAGGACATTGTTTTGTGTGAAAAGTGCTGCATTATGAAAAGGATATCACCCATCTGAAGTGAAAACACAAAATATGGGTCTCTTTTATCCATTCTATCGTAACGGTTAAATCACGTCTATTTGGTTGGTTATCATTTTGAGTAAACAAAACGAATGTCTTGTTGTTTTTGTTTTCCTACTTCATGAAAATCTATGAGACATTTGTTTGTATTAAATATGAAATATGCGTACTAGCGATTGATTGCAAACTTGTAAAAAAAAACAATTTTAATGCACTCGTCTTTTCAGAGTTTTGTTTAATTTGTTTTATGGCTGGTCATCAGCTGCATAGCCCTTAGTATTATGACATTTGGATAAACTTTATGTATAAAGTTATTTTGAACAGATCCTCTAAAAATCGTTTGCCATTTTGTCATTTAAGTATTGAAATTCTTAATGTGTCTGAGTTGTCGCTTTAAATAAAGTATCTTTGTCTTAAATCTGAAAATAATTTATTTTTGTAAGATATCATTCTGGATCTGCACATTTCAAAATGGTCCAGAAGTCACACTGGAAACGTGTTGATGTGTTGATGGGAACTAATAAAATCTCCAGGTACGAGGTTATAACGAGCATCTATTCTCAAATTGACAGTACTACTGATTATAAGTCGGTTTTACTATTGACAATGAAGACAATTGGATCAGTACCCACCCCCGACCTCTAAACTGGTACATCCCTCACCTTTAAACCTTTAGTCCATACTGGTTTCAGGTGGCAGTGGTTACTGGCAGGTATGGCACACTGCACCTCGACCTGGGAGTGCGAGTTACTGGACCAGTTCTCTAGACTACATGGTGCAGAGGACCAGGACACAAATACAGGCCAACAAACTGGGTCTCTAGCAGACAGTGACGGTACCACCGGTCTGTTGCATTTGAGCGACGAGGTCCTTATCATTATTTTAAGGCAACTAGATCCGGTATCTCTGCTGAGGCTCGGAAGCACCTGTAGTTTACTGTTCCGAGTTTGTTCCTGTAACTCATTATGGGTTCGACACTTCCAGGTAGGTGTTTTTGCCACGACGGAAAGTCTCGGCACTTTCGCCTCCGAATCGTTTGGAAAAAAAAAACACCTGAAATGTGTTGACAGGATTCGTTTGGGGTCGGCCTACCACACGCTACAGTCAGAACCATCGTCGCTGCCAAAACCGCCTTCCGTTTAGTTTTTATGTGGCGAGCTCTCTTCAGAAACGTCCACTGTAACCGGTCCCTTCAGGCCAAGTTGTTCGCAGAAGTACCGTTTCCGCCTCACAGGTACTGGACCCAGTGGCTGGTGCTGGAGGAGTGCGTGCCGCTGCCCTCGGTCCGCCTCCCGTGCGGTGAGGTGGAGAACCTGTGGGGTATACCGAGAGACCTCTTCAGAGAGAAACTTCACGGTAGTCTCGTCACCTTCGAGCCCAATTCATACGAGACGACCAGATACGTTTCTAAGACGTGTGTTTCCCTCCATTACATTTGTTTTAGAGGAATTGGAAGAAGGCGAAGTCCTCATGTTTGAATGGAGGGAGCTGTATAATTTGGCCCTGGGTCACCACGGTGGTGTGGCCGAAGTCTTTCAGCATGTTCTCAATCAGCACCGCTGCAACGGTAAGAAATCATCTCACTGGTGGGTTTTGAACATATTAAAACAGGAATTGAAGAGGACTTGTTCGTGTATTTTTCATTCTGGAATGAATTGCATTATTTCATTTTTATAAAACTATTCCACTGGCCTTTAGGGGAAATACTGTGTATCTGATCAATATTGAGACCTATTGCATAGATTGACTTGTATTTTCTGACAAATGCAGCACGTTGTTTGCTTTAATGGAATTTAATTCACTAGTAATTGTTACTAAGTGAAAGAATTTGAGACTTTAGTACGCGTGGTACCTTTTTGGTGTTTCAGTGTAGGTCTTTTCTCTCTCTGTGAAAGATGTCAAACTTGCTTCACAAATCTCTTCACACCCAATGTGCCACTTGCCATTTTTTTGCCTGCTAAAAGCGTTTTCTTTCAGCTCATTGTTCTCCGAGACATTTTGCATATCTTCAGCCCTTTTTGGCTTTCTAAAAAAGCAGTGTAGACCTTTTTAAAGAAAAATACGGTCATCTGATTCATTTTGCACAGCAGAGTCACTTTTAAAGTGCTGGAATGGACCGTTTCTTTGAAAGTTTGGAGTGCCGTTGCATGGTTTTAGGGCTCCTGTTGTCTGGAGTATTTATGACTCATTTTCTTCCCACTGCAATTGCTGTGTTCTGTTGGAAAAGTCAGACACGAGTCTGGTTCTGTAGGTAATAACTTTGAACTTTCTTAGGAACCACAGCGGTAATTGACCTCAACAGTCTCTGTGTTTGTCAGTTATATGTGTATTACATTTTAAAAGTTATTCCCATTTAGAAAAATAAATTTAGAATCAGATTTAGATTTCCATCGTTTTGTCTGCCTCGTCCTCAGACCATTCTGAACTGGAGTCCATGTACCACCAGTACATCCAGTGCAGATTCCAGTGGCTCTTCACGTACTGGCTCTTCCGCCAGCCAGCCCCGTTTAGCCGGCAGCTGCGTGCCATCTACCTGCAGTGGAGGAAACACAGCAAGAAGAAGGTGGCGAAGTGGGGGGGCACCCTGTGCGACGTGAGGTATCTGGCCTCCCTGCACTACGTCACCAGTGACTACTGGAGGGGCAAGTTGGCCCAGGGAGATGAGAACGTGGGTGAGTCGGGCATTGAGGCGAGAGTTGCGTAATAAGTGGCCCTTTCTTGCTGAACTCACTGCGGTTCTGAGTGTGTGACCCAAAGTTTAAAAGCACCTTTTAAAGCAACTGTGCTTTTGAAGGAATGTTTCATGTAGCGTCTGGGTGCTCTTGGGTACAGTGGTCGGTGTGTGAAACCTGAGCTTTGACATGTCTCCTTCTCAGGCATTCAGAGGCCTCTGCATTCAGAGATGCACATAAATGTTGGTCTGAATTAAGGTTCATTGGGTTTGGAGACCTTTTTAAGTTACCTTGGTGTTTTCGTGATCTGTAGCAAAACTAATCTGATGAAACTTGCTCACACTTCTTTGCTGTGTAATTTAAGTCTCTTATCTGAAAGAACGTTACCTGTAAATGAAGGTGGTTAAACTGTTAATTACATCTCGTGTTCAATCCTGCTGTGGATTATAATTTTACATCTAGAAAACGTAGTCCTGAATTCTAGACGAGCAGCCCAACAACGTGGCTGAAACCATGCCTTCACTGTTCTAGCTGCCGTCTTGTTGATCTCTCAAACAGCCATTAATTCTCTCCAGTGTGCGTACACATCAGCTGGTAGGAAAAGTCACTCCCAGATCAGCTCCCATCACTCCAATTCTATTTCCATTACTCTGGCTACGTGTTCTGCTTCACATTCAGTCTTAACGCACCAGCCTATTCAGCAGAGACCCTGCTGTCTTGGGCAGGTCAACGCAGATCCTCTGATGTAGGTCTTGAGCACGATGGCCCCCAATCTGTGGATCACGTTACCACAATCTCTTCAACACTGTCCGTCACTTTCCTCCTTTGAAACTCATTCCCAACCCTAACCCTTCTGTCCATTTTAAAGGGATGTGTATATAATATAGTTTCTGTGAAGTGATCTTGGGTCTATGCGAGGCACTATGTATTTCAATGTTATGTCTGGGTTAATGATTTTCCTACAGGGATTCACACAGTTGTGAACTACTTCTCCATGTGCAAGTCACTAGTGGCCTGGATCTTGGGGCGTGACTGGGGCCGACTGAAGAGAAGGAAGGTACAGTACAGACTCTTAACTCAAGATAATTTAGTGAAGCGTCTGCTGTACTTCACAAAATGCAAAGCTTAAACTACAACAGACGTGACTGAAGGTTTTGACGATCCTTGCGTATTGGGGAACGTGTGCTTCAAGAACTAGATCTGAAACGCTACTTGCATTTTCAAAATGGTCAATTATTCTTCCCGTTTCTCCTAACATGGGTCCTGTCCCAATGCATCAGGTCTTTACGTATTCCGGTGGTGAACGTCTCTCACTTCACTGGCCAGTGCCAATGACTCTGCAGGTTGTGGCTTGAGCAGACAACAGACGGCTCCCCGTCCCATCTGATAACTATAAATGGATTACAGATATATTTGTGTGTCCTATTCAATTACACGGCATGTGTGAACATGCACCTTTTTTTTCCCCCACACCCCTCTTCCTTGGCAGAAATGGAGACTAGGCTAATGTGATGCGGTCCATTTTGGTACTTTTGGTTTTTAACATGATGGGGATTTTGAAAAGTGATTGTAGTTCATTATTTGGGCCCAACGTTTATATTTTTGTCCACTTGCAACACTCCTTGTCATACATTAGTTTTGAAAGATTGTTTTGCTGATTTTTAGCGAGTTGTAATTTGGGTACATTCCACTTGTTGCAGAGAGAGAGAAGTCCTTTCCGCGTTTGTGGCTGGGCGAAGCCTTCAGCGCGGCATATTTTGCAGGTCTATGGGGACACGTTGGAAGGCGTGTACCTGCTTCTGAAGCGGGAGATGGAGGAGACTCTGGTGGGGCACGAGAGGTTCTGGCAGGTGGCCAAAATCCAGATGAGCCGCGTGTGCATGCTGGAGCAGACGGCCGGCAACTATGTGGGCTGGAAGATGATCGAGATGCTGCCCTACTACAAGTAGGTGGTGATGCAGCAGGCGTCTTCTACGCGGTTGAAGAACGAGGGGATGGATTCTAAAAACAATGGAAGGAACTGCTTTTGTAAAGTAGGACTATTAAATGCCAGGCAATGAGTCCCCATAAAGAAAACACTTCTACATCGGCAGATAATGAGGAGAGAGGGAAGCTTTAATGAGGAATGAAGGTCATTTTGATGGGTTCCAGGGAATTTTAGAAGCACAAGTGACTTTAACCCATTCATTGATCACTAGTAAGAATAGACACGTGGCTATTTGAACTTTTAGTTACATTTTTTTTTTATGTAACCGCACAAATGCTGTGTTTGCACCTGCCTATTTGTGCGCACGTGCATGTAAATTGGGTGGTCTGAAGCATTTATTTCCATGGTGGAAAATATGGCCTCCTGTGATTTCATTGAATGGGGGGATAGCTTATCCCCTGGCATTGAAAAATTGGTCTTGCCAAAGCGATTTATTATCAGTCAGCCTTTTATGTTTTTAAAGCTCAGAGCTGCTTATTAAAGTAGTTACCTGCTCCCAAATCGACAAGATGCATATAATGACAAAATTGCATTTTACTGCTTCTGTTTTGATTTTCTAAATAAACCTAAAAATATTCTGCCTCCGTTCCCGTGAGCATTGTTGACAGTTTTTATGGTTTTTGCGAAGTAACCGGGATTCTTTTCAACTGTATTTTGTGGGAGGTCGGTTAGCAGTAATACCAGGCAATCCACTCCAAGAAACTGCAGTAATCTGCGTTTGACCCATTGGTGTTATAAAGCGAGACGTTTTCTAAATGGACCTTTCCGGTGTTTTAGGCTCTACTTGGTGTCTGGCAACTCTGTGTACCTGGAACACGTGCAAGGCTTCCTCAACAGGAAGAGGCTGATCCATGATTGGGTGTACCTGGAGGAGAACATCTGGATTAGAGAGCTCCTTCCAGACAACCTCTATTCACTACTGGAATTCGACACAAAGATCCTCCAAGGTGACCCCCCCCCATGTTTTATACGTGACCATGCCAAACATGGGACATCAGATCTGATAAAACATTTTCTCTGAATTATGTGCACACGTGTGCTTGCGCTTGCTGACTATATTAGATGACCGGTGAGGGACCCACTTCTCATACAGGGTTACCACAAAGCAGGTGTGGCTCACGCAGACATGTTAGCGGGATGTTAGCTCCGCACCGATGGCTCTGTGCTCGTCTACTAGTCCTTGCTTGCCTTGGCTGGTTTCCTGTTGGTTTGGCTCATGGGAGGATCTCCTAGAACGATGGCTTGGCTTTGTGGTGTTACCTGATGTTAATTCAGACTTGAGTGGCGATGTTTGCTGCTGAGCCTGGGAGGAATTCCACTGATGTTGATGAACCCCGCTGGGAGCGAGGGAGGGGGTCTGGCAACGCTCGCCCTCGCCTGTGCGAACACCATTCATCACTCGCCAGGCTCTGACAAGGCGTCAGTAAAATCTTAATCAGGATTTATGATGTGCTGCTGCACGCATCTCTGACCCGTTGCCATGACGGTCATCTTATCAGATGGTTGCGGTCTCCCGGGCGATTTGTCATGTTTATCATCAGCTTGTTCAAGTCCTCCACACTGGAGGGTCATTTTATCATTTTAGGTCATTGTCAAATGGCCGGTGTTCTTGCAAGGGCACGAAAGCTCCCTCCCATGACCCTCCCTGACTGGTCACTTGCACCGCCAATGACTTTGGCGGGATGCATGCCTTCAGGAATGTGATTGGTCGCTCGTGCCTTTAACCCCACCCTCCTGTATTTCTGTTGCAGGAACCCTACACGGCGACACCCTCCGTGCCCAGCTCGGCCGCCTCCTCTGGCTCTATCTGCACTCTGGGCAGCAGGTCTATCAGGAGGCTGTGAAGGGGCTGGTTCAGCAGGTCTGTCATGTCCAGCTGGGCTACCTCGCTAGCAGGGCCCTCGCACCAGGCCGCCAGACCTACCTGCTGTAAACGCTTCAGCTGTTGTGAGGGGAGGGCTTCTAGTTTTAACTTTTTAGGGGACCCAGAGTCCATTCTTTTATGTTTTATTCTCAATTTTTAAATCTAGATTTTAAGACTTGGAATATGAGGGGCTGTAGATGAATTTTAATGGGTTGAATTTGATGGAGTGGTCTGAATGAGATTTTTTTTTTTAATGAAGCTGGTACTGTCGTGTGCAACCTGGATGAGTCCCTTTCCAATTTAATTATACTGTGGATTTTTTCCCCCCTCCAAATTTCATGAAATAGGGAGGAGATCCGTCAGGTGCAAGTTGCCATTGTAAAGAATTTGTGGTATCCAATAGATCATGAGTTGCTCACAGGAGAAACCAGATATATAAAACCTTTTTTTAAACAACCTAAGATCTGTGATCCTAAGGCTATTAAAGTCCCATCTAAGCTCAAACCAGTGTTTGTGTTCACTTCTTCATGAGGGAACATTTGGTGTTGCAGAAGTAGTCAGCAGTTAACAGCAGAGTTCCAAGAGAATGAGAATCTATAGTCATGTCTTTTATAATGGCGGCACCCAAAAAGTAAAACCAGAAATATAGAAAAATATTTTATTTTTCTCTGTACAAACAAAGCATACTTTTTTTTTCTTTTTTTTACAAAATGGAAAAATAGTCAATACTTCTGAAAACGGTACATAAATAGAGCTTTGGCATATGTAAATTCTAGCTGAAAACTAAAATCCAAAATTCCATTCAAACCAGTGAGTGTCGATCCCGTACAGTAAAGCCAGCCAGTGGCCTTCGGCCCGCAGTGCGCTCCGTGGTGGCCATGACAACCCTGCGCTGCCCGCTACTCTGAACTGAAGACCACGTATGTCTCGCGGTGCGTCCACGGGTCACGGTGCATCCTGCTGTCGTACCAGCTATGAAGAGGTACTCCTCCTCCGATTCAGATTTCCAATTGCCTGAGCCTGAGAAATGTGCTGTTTGTGTCTATGGCTTGACTAACCTTTTTGCCACTGAGTACAACTATATATGTATTTTTTTTTGTGTTTTAGCAGGTGAAAACATCTGTTGGGTAAATACCCAAGTCATGCCAACAGCAGATAAACCCTGACATAGATACACACAGGGTGTTTGAACGTCAACTCTGCTGCATAGATTTGTAAAGGCACGGTGAAGACTATGTCTGCCCAACTCTATAGTGGATGCTGGTACATGAGGTTGCATAGCAGGGTCTACATCAAACCAGGGTCCTGAAACCTCACCTGGTCCTGCGCAGGTTCCATCAGGACATATTAAAGAGCCTCACACAGACATGCACTCTGGCAAAGAGGTCATGGTTCACGCCCCAGTTCCCATGCAAAACTCAAAACAATCAGCAGTAATATTGCTAGCTAGATATGTTAGCGGAATAAATATTTTGATAACCCCCCCCCCCCCCAGCCATTCGTTGTCCAGCTAATGTTTGTGCATAGGTTGTCATGGCCGGATCTCTGCGCTTGTATGTTAGAGAGTTAGAACGTATCCTATGTTTGGGCCAACAGTAAAAAGTTCCAATGGCTGAGAGCACGTTGCTCTCAACGCTAAAATCCCTTCTGAAATGAAAAAGCAAAGCAGTTCCACTTTAATGGTGGAGTCTTAACACTGTCTACTTAAAATACCTGAGAAAAACATTTTGCATTGATGTCATTTTTTTTGTACGTTACGCCTATTAATATTAAATTTTCTGCTTTGCATAAAATACTATGTGCATTTTCCCCATGTCAGCAGCTCGGAGGTGGAAGAAGGGGGATAAAAAGTAATAAATATCGAACTCTTAAGAACACCAATGTTCATCTTTGGCTCTAGATGAGAAACACTTTCCAGATCAAAACTGTGACTGCTTAACAGTTCCTGACCGTTTTCACTATATCTGGAATCGCTGAGATTGGGCCGCAGAAGTATGTTCCGATTCCCATTAGGAATAACGTCTAGAAGATCTCCTGATGCGATTTCTGTGGCGGTTGTCAAATTCAACATGTCCCTTGCCAACTACAATGGCCTTTTTTTTTCCATCACGCAAAATCTTCCTTTTAGCGAGCCTGAACTGTTTGTCTAGAGAGTCCTACTGAAATTAAAAGTGTGTAGCGCACATGTCCATGCGCAGAACATGTGCGCTTATGCACGGCCGTGCAGATATGCGCGCACGTACTCGGCCAATCACAGGAGAGGCGTAACATAATGGAAAACAAGGTGCCGAAGATGCCCTCAGAACCCCCCGGGCGTTTGGCGGAGGGGTCCGCTTTGGGGTCGACCTGCGACCTGCAGCGGCGGACGGAGGAGACGAGGGACCTTCGGGTCAAACTGAGGATCTGCGACGCCTTGGAGAGGTACCGCAGGAAGGTGTCGACCAGGACCATCGTCACAAGGCACTTGAAGCAGCACTGACCGTTTCACACGCCCTACGCCGCTGGTTTGTGCTGGGGTCCCAGGGGCCAGAAGAGTCCACATGAATATTGTCTGCTGTAGTTCCTGCTGCACTGTGGAGATTCAGATCCCACCGTGACAAGTTAGCAGCTAACCAACTTTGCGCTTAACGTAATGACGAGCAGGTTATTCCATAGTTCCATTAAATATAGAACATAAAAAAATCAAACATCCCTTCCAAAAAAAAAAAACAACAACAAATAAATGAAATGAAGCCAAAAAGTTCATGATCTCATAGAATATCCTGAAAAATCAGAACTGGAGATGAACACTGGAACAGAGCTACAAACGGCCTTATATACTGAATTCACATCTTGGTCCAACATTCAGTAGTCAGCAAGAGCCCTGCTTTTGTAGCACAACTACAACCCACTTTTTTTGCTCCCGTCCATTGGCAAGAGTGTGGCTGATCTGTGCACTTCAGACCTCTCCGTCTGCTAACGGAAGCCCTGCGGATATCTGCAGGTGGGGGGTGGGGAGGTGCAGGTCTCAGGCCTGCCTCTAGGGGGCAGTCACTGCGTCACACAGTTTTCTCCCATGTCCTGTGCGTAGCGGTCCGAGATGGCGGTACGCAGGTCATCGATATCCTTCCTCAGCTGACACACCTCCACCAGCTTGGCGCGTAGGCCGTCTCCCTCCGCCGGCTTCTCGCTCTCTTCCCCGGAGCAGCTCATTGCTGGAACGGCAAGAGGTCAAAGGTCACGAACTGAACCACGACATGGGAAATGCTCGACCGAGGTCCCAAACAACTAGGCGGATAACTATTTGGCACCGATCTCCAAAGCAATATTTCTATATCGTATACGCACACTGATTACAACGGAAGTCTCCGACTCTGCAGCTCCAGCCAAGATGGTCGGCACATTTTGAGATTAGGAGCTGAAGACGAACGGTTTACACTGGACTGCAAGATGCTACAGTTTCTGCTTTTAGTAATTAATAGAAGAGATCAATAGACCTTCTGTTACTGCTGTCAGAACGAGACAGCACTCAGCTCCTATAGCATTTGAGCTCACCTCGGTTCCTTTGTTCACAACAACATAGCAAAGCTTTCATTTGAAATGAAGAGATTAGCTGCCTTCTTTCTATTTGCAGCGGACTAACTGACAGCTGGCCTCACCAATCACACTGCCAGGGGGACTGGGGCGGGGCGGGGCGGGGCGGGGTTTCAGAGACAATGTCCAAGGGAAATGGCAGGATATGTAGCTAATGTTTACACTAAGCTGTGGTCCACTAAAACTCCAATTGGATAAGGAATTGTAAATGAAATATAACTGACAGGGCATACTGCTGTTTAAAATGTTATTTACGTAATAAATGTGCCACTACATTTGTATTGTCGTCACACTGCACTACCTTCTAACGTTGTTAATGTTTCCTGCTCATTCAGGTTTACAAGGTTTATGGAGCAGATAGCAGACTACCTTTAGAGATTATACCCTCAGCTGTGTGTGTGTGTGTGTGTGTGTGTGTGTGTGTGTGTGTCTCGCTCTCTCTGTGCTTGTTTGATCTTGAAAAGCAATGGCTCAGAGGGTTCGACACAGCACGAGTCCAGAGAGGAGGAGAGATGTGAATGCATTCAGTGAGACTGGACAGTCCGGACAAACCATCTCAGAGCAGTGAGACAGGACACAGTCCAGACAAATCATCTCAGAGCAGTGAGACAGGACACAGTCCAGACAAATCATCTCAGAGCAGTGAGACAGGACACAGTCCAGACAAATCATCTCAGAGCAGTGAGACAGCACACACAGTCCAGACAAACCCCAACATCACGCTGTGCTTCGTCTCATAAAATACACCCAGTCAAAGCAGCAATCGCTCCACACAGCTCAGTTCAGATCTTTTACATGCAAAGTCGGTGCACTGTGGCTCAATCTGCAAAGGTAACAGACAGTCTTCAGAAGCCACGTACCTTTTTCTTTAAAGACGAAGGGCACTAATTGTTCTCTGACCCTAAAGCCATTACACACAAGTGAATAGTGGCTCTGTATGCAACCTTCAGTCTTACATGAATAGCTACTGGGATTCAAGTCCATGTCACTGCACTGGAATGGACAACTGTTTGCGACAGTGCCATCTAGAGTCTGTGAATATAACAGCAGTGGGGTATGTACTGTCCTTAAATTACTTACATAGCATGTTAGAAATGCAAAGATTTAGAGGGTGTTTTCATTTAAATACTTAAGTGCTGTGTGCTCTAGGCAATAAGTGATGTGGTGTGTGAGCGTGAGATAAC
This sequence comes from Brachyhypopomus gauderio, assembly GCF_052324685.1. Taxonomy (NCBI): domain Eukaryota; kingdom Metazoa; phylum Chordata; class Actinopteri; order Gymnotiformes; family Hypopomidae; genus Brachyhypopomus; species Brachyhypopomus gauderio. Next base: position 98,199 of record NW_027507126.1, read on the forward strand.
GATGTGGAGGCGGAGCAGGGCTGGGGTGGGGGCGGGGCTTCAGCACTTAGTATGGGCCATTGTCTGCACACTCACATCTGATGCCCAGCAGCAGTGCCAGGTTGGGCTCTTTGCCCTGGGCCCGCTGGGTCAGGACGCTGCACAGAGCCTTCAGGTCCAGCAGGCACAGGGACATCTCCTTCAGTAGAGGCCCCGCCTCCTTTAGTGGAGGCCCTGCCCCCTTCGTAAGAGGCCCCGCCTCCTGCAGCTCGGCGCTCGACAGCGACCACAAAGCAGCGTCCTCTGCTGGTCTCTGGTTCTGCATGCAAAGTGCGCACACACACACACGGTTAAAAGAAGTTCACCCCAAATAACATTTTTAAATAACATCGTATATATTCAAATAAATAACATTTTAAATATGCCTATGTATGCTAATATCAATGTTTTATATTTTATATACACTTTAAGGACATCACACACACACATATACATACACACACACACACACACACACACACACACACACACACACACACAGCTAGATAGATGTTTTTATTTAGAGTGGTCCTGTTCTGATTCAGTCCATTATTTTCATGGTTTACAGACTAGTATAAAAAACAGGAAATTGCATCAGTGCAACACACTGTCTGGTTGCATTTGTTTTAGTTACTGTTGCTAGTTAGCTCTTCTGGCAATCAGCAACATGAGTGGCATTGCTTGTTATGGAAATATTTCTATGAATGTCTTTGGCTTGGCAACTTGGCGAATGCCACTTCCTCTGAGGACACAAATGGGTCTTTCCTTTCAAGGAAGTGCAACGGCAGAAAAAACAACCCTAAACATTAGCATTATGAGAAACATTTCTATCACTGTCAACCATAGTGACTGTGTGTGTGAGTGTGTGTGTGTGTGTGTGTGTGTGTGTGTGTGTGTGTGTACACAGCGTATGTTTTTTGTCACTGAATGGAGTTCAGTGGAGATGGAGAGGAGTGTGTTAATTAGATATCATATCATGGAACAAACCCTTAGAAGGGGTCAGTAAGGCGGCTGTAAAGCCCCTGCTGTAGTTCGTTGGTTAGTTACAGAGTTGAACGAGGCATCTTGGATGTCTGTGGGTCTCAGGCTGGAGGCTGAAGTCTCCTCGCACTATTTCCAGACGAGCTGTCAAGCCCCTTTAGGTGGGAGGCTGGTAAGGGCACCCACGTAGGCTCGTAGTTGCAGCTCCACAGACCACAGCGCTGGCTGTCAGGACGGGGCTGGTGCTCACACACATTTGGGCGCCTTGTTTATTTGCAGTTGTTATAACTATATAACCTAGGGAGTTTTTCCTTGCCACTGTCGCCTTTGGCTTGCTCACTGGGGGCTAGGACTCGGCACTTGTAAAGCTGCTTTGTGACAACAACTGTTGTAAAAAGCGCTATATAAATAAAATTTGATTGATTGATTGATTGATTATAAGCAGTTTGGAGAACATGGTGATGGTGGTATTTCTGAACTGCGAGCATCGTCCATTAGGGTTATTTCTGGGCGATGAAACAGCGGGAAATTCTGGAGAACTACACAAACCCAGACTGTGGCAGAACCACATGACAAATGTGTGTGTTTGTGTGTAAATGTGTTCACGTTAACACATATGCAAGTGTGTGAAGTGTGTGTGCACACTGTTATACTGATGTGGGTGACTAGCATTCCAACATTCCTGCCTTGCCTTGCCGTGCACATTCAAACGAGAGTTGGACAACTTGTTTCCAATTTCAAGGAGCTTTTTGAGGAAATCACCAGACTTGTTTAGCTAGGAGTTGTGCATTCCAAAAGCATCTGATGTGTGTCTGTGTGTGTGTGTGTGTGTGTGTTGGGGGGGGGGACTCCAGCTCTCTGCAGACCAGAGCACTGATGGACCTCCATACCTGGCAGAGGCTCTTGGAGTGGGTCTCCAGTTCCTTCTCTGTGTCTACGAGCTGTTTGCGGAGTTCTTGTGAGAGTGCCTTCTCCTTCTGTAGCTTCTTCTCAAGTGCCTGAGGGGGGGCAGAGAGAGAGGGAAGGGGAGGGGGGCAGAGATGGAGGGGGGGGGGGGGGGGGTGTGATGACACAGCGTTCATTTCACAGTGAGCGCACTCAGTCTCCTCGTTCACATTGGCACAGCGTGCTCACACTGATTACAGCCATTCATCATAAGACGCTGCTCAGTACCCATCATTCAGTATCTCCACACCCAGCCCAACACTTCCCCACACCCACATCAATACCCACACCCAGCCCAACACTTCCCCCCACCCACATCAATACCTACACCCAGCCCAACACTTCCCCACACCCACATCAATACCCACACCCAGCCCAACACTTCCCCCCACCCACATCAATACCCACACCCAGCCCAACACTTCCCCACACCCACATCAATACCTACACCCAGTCCAACACTTCCCTACACCCACATCAATACCCACACCCAGCCCAACACTTCCCTACACCCACATCAATACCTACACCCAGCCCAACACTTCCCCCCACCCACATCAATACCTACACCCAGCCCAACACTTCCCCACACCCACATCAATACCCACACCCAGCCCAACACTTCCCCCCACCCACATCAATACCTACACCCAGCCCAACACTTCCCTACACCCACATCAATACCTACACCCAGCCCAACACTTCCCCACACCCACATCAATACCTACACCCAGCCCAACACGTCCCCCCACCCACATCAATACCTACACCCAGCCCAACACTTCCCCACACCCACATCAATACCCACACCCAGCCCAACACTTCCCCCCACCCACATCAATACCCACACCCAGCCCAACACTTCCCCCCACCCACATCAATACCCACACCCAGCCCAACACTTCCCCCCACCCACATCAATACCTACACCCAGCCCAACACTTCCCTACACCCACATCAATACCTACACCCAGCCCAACACTTCCCCACACCCACATCAATACCTACACCCAGCCCAACACGTCCCCCCACCCACATCAATACCTACACCCAGCCCAACACATCCCTCCACCCACATCAATACTCACACCCAGCCCAACACTTCCCTACACCACATCAATACCTACACCCAGCCCAACACTTCCCTACACCCAGCCCAACACTTCCCTACACCCACATCAATACCCACACCCAGCCCAACACTTCCCTCCACCCACATCAATACTCACACCCAGCCCAACACTTCCCTACACCCACATTAATACCTACACCCAGCCCAACACTTCCCTACACCCACATCAATACCTACACCCAGCCCAACACTTCCCTACACCCACATCAATACTCACACCCAGCCCAACACTTCCCTCCACCCACATCAATACTCACACCCAGCCCAACACTTCCCCACACCCACATCAATACCCACACCCAGCCCAACACTTCCCTCCACCCACATCAATACTCACACCCAGCGCAACACTTCCCCCACCCACATCAATACTCACACCCAGCCCAACACTTCCCTACACCCACATCAATACCTACACCCAGTCCAACACTTCCCTACACCCACATCAATACCTACACCCAGTCCAACACTTCCCCACACCCACGTCAATATCCACACCCAGCCCAACACTTCCCTCCACCCACATCAATACCCACACCCAGCCCAACACTTCCCCACACCCACATCAATACCCACACCCAGCCCAACACTTCCCTACACCCACATCAATACCCACACCCAGCCCAACACTTCCCCACACCCACATCAATACCCACACCCAGCCCAACACACAACGCTACAGGGTTGGCCAAACTGCAAATTTCAAACAAACATTCAAACACCTTTATTTAAGTGTGTGGAGAAGTGGAATAAGCAGGCTAACATTATCAGAAAACAACACACCCACACATCAAGCTGTTATAAACATATTTAATAACCTGACAATCTGGTCATAATGACCTTCATCAAAACAAAGAAAGCTATGAAGAGACTGATCACTGATGACCTTACCATCAGCTCCTGGGAGAGGGAGTCAATCTTCTGCTTCTGGGTGTCAATCAGCTGAAAGCAAAGTGAACCACATATGTACTTTTAAACATAAAGAACTAGAAGGCACACACAGGCTGGCAGGGGTGTGTGTGGGTGTCAGAGGGGCTCTTAACATGCGCCAAACACTGCGCTCTGCCACCAAAGAGCACTCGAAAGCACTGGACTAAAAACAGCCACACTGACACGCCACACATCTGGACAGTAAACCAGTGAGCAGTACTGTCGATGTTCTCCAATGTTCTTGCTTCACCAGCACCCCAAAAAAACAATCATGAGTTTAAATATGCTGATTATTAACAAACATTTTAGTTTTTGTAACATTTTTAATGAATAGTGCCTATATTTTACTATATTTTTGTAAAGTACAATCTATGTTCATATTGTGTGAAAAGTACGTGGTATTTCTGTACTTCCTATTTCTTTTCTAAGTATTCTAACTGGCAAACATGAGAGAAAGTATGGGAAGAGTGTGCTGGGGCGGACGGCAGCTCGGAGGGGTCAGAGGGGTGGGCGGGGTCAGAGGGGTGTGGCTACCGTGTGGCTTTGAGCCTGCTCCTCCTGCAGCCGTGCGTTCTCTCTCTCCAGGAGCTTCAGGTCCAGCATAGGCAGCCGCACACCGTCCTCCAGACACTTCTCCACCTTCTCCTGCAAACTGAGAGAGGGAGAGATGGAGAGGGGGCAGAGAGGGGGAGGAGAGAGAGAGAGAGAGAGAGAGAGAGGTGTGTGACCCAAAGGGACCTTGCTGGGGACGTGCATGGCATCACCTAAGCAGTGTACAGACCACTGTGCATTAAGCAGTTTTTATTACCAGTGAAAGCAGCTAAAATAGTCTCTGGATAATATAATGTGCTGTGTAAACTAATGGTTTAAAGCAGTATTTCTCCAATGTGTGGTGGTGGTGTGCTGCTCCGCTGACTGAGTGGTTTGGACAGAGACTGCTGGAGGCTCAGATCTGCCCCGCGTTCTGCATGTGCTTAAAAAGGGAGAAGAACAACTGACACATGTGGATATACCCAGACCCAGAACGCCCGGTCCCACACCCACCCACACCCAAACCCCCACCTACACCCACCCACACCACCCCCACACACCCCCACCCACCCACACCACAACCACCCACACCCCCACCCACACCCCCCCCCCCACCCACACCCACCCACACTCCCACCCCCCCCCCCCCCCCCCCCCACCCACTCACACCCCCACCCACCCACACCACCTCTGCACTGCTGCCACCAGCTCCGTCTCTCTCTGGGCCTGCCTCTCGATGATGGCGTCCTTCTCCTGCAGCTGGGTCCGGCTCTCCTTCAAGCTCTGCTCCAGCTGAGCCACCGTGTCCTGCAGAACCTGAGACTTCCCCTGGACCTCCTGCAGCTGATACACACACGCACGCACGCATACGCACACAAACACACATTCACGCACACAGATGGGAAAAACATAAAAATCTCAATATTCCTCACATTGAAAAATAAAAGCACAGCCCCATATTTTTGTACAATTTACACTGCCTAAACCTACACTAAACACAGGAAACGCAATATACTGTTTCAGAACAATTCTAAATCCTGCCTCCAAAGGCATTTACATAATTGGCTTTTACTGACCCCTGCTGGCCACATGTTATCGCTCACAATATAAACGTCAACTCTGGACATATCTTTGGCCGGTTCAACTTAGTTGACACTGTTTAGCATTACGCTGTGCTTGGTGTTTACGCTGCTTTAACCTCAGAGCATCAACACATCTCTCTGCTTACTGTGATGTAAGACTGTCACGCTTTGTTTTGACGTCGCTAAAATTAATCCTCTGTGGGGGTGGCTACCGTGTGGATTTAATCCAGTGTGAAGGAGCGTCTCCTTAAGAAAGTGCTCTGTCACATTAGTGGCTGGTTACTGACACATTAGTGCAGACCCCGGGGGGCCACGGCACTCCTGCACAGGTTTAGTGCTCAAACGTGTCTGCTATGCTGTCCACTGAACTCACGACCCCCTGGATTTAGAACTTCATCCTGGAGGTTCGACCCCGGGGAGAGAGAGATCGAACCCGGGGAGGACCCGACTCCTGCCTGGTGTCAGGTCTGATCCTAGACGAGAAGGGAGAGGAGGCGGGGCCGGCCGGTTGGGCGGGGCATGTCTACCTGCTGGGCCTGTGTGTGCACCTCATCCAGCGAGGGCAGGTCTGCTAGGTACTTCTCCAGAGTCTCGATGCGCTGCTGCTTTTCCTGGGCCTGCTCCTGCTCTCTCTGGACCTTCTTCTTCAGACTGCTGATGTAGCGGTCACGCGTCTTCATCTGGGTGACACACACCACACACACACACACACACACACACACACACACACACACACACACACACACACACACACACGCACACACACACAAGCCATTTTGGGAATTAAACACATTGTGTTTAGGAAGTCCACTGTTCTGGTTACAGTTTGGTGGCAGTATTATATTCATAAACCCCTGCGTAAGCACATTTCAAGGACCTCCTTTACAAATCAGGGAAAATATACCACCAGCTCCTTACATAATCTTATACGGACACTTTTCATCTTAAAGAGGCGTTTGGACATGCTCTATTTTAGTTCTCTCTCTCTCTCCCTCTCTCTCTCTCTCTCTCCTCTCTCTCTCTCTCTCTCTCTCTCTCCCTCTCTCTCTCTCTCTCTCTCCCCCTCTCTCTCTCTCTCTCTCTCTCTCTCTCTCCCTCGCTCTCTCTCTCTCTCTCTCTCTCTCTCTCTCTCTCTCTCTCTCTCTCTCACACACACATTCTGCTTTTGTAACGTGAGGCTGTCAGAAGTATACACTAATGTTGAAAGAACTTCCCTAAGGTCACATAAACTAAGCAGGACTATGGGCTACAATGCGATACACGTGCATTTCTCCAAGAAACATGATGTTCTATTTGAACCAACGCCTAAACCTCAATCTTGAAGAGTTGAAGAAGGTGCAGAGAGAGCTGGAGTCTACCTTCCTCCAGTTTCTTGATGTCCTCTGTGTATTTCTGCGTGTTCTGTTTGAGGAACTCATTGAGGTGAAGGACCTCCAGCTCGGCCGTGGCCAGTCGCCGGCCCAACTCGCCACCCTCACAGCACAGCGGGCTCCCGCGCTCAGGGGGCGGAGCCTGCGGGCCGTGACCCGACGAAGGGCCGTCCAATAGGGACTCCTGGACAGCCCGGGTAAGGGAGATTAAGTCAATGTAGATTTTTTTCAAGTTGTGCACTTCTTCCTTATAAGGAGCTTTGTTTTTTTGGTCTACAGTGAAATGTACCTGGGATTTAAGCAGGTAGGGATCTTCACAGCGCCCCCTCTGGTTCTGGAGGACCTGCTGCGCCCTCAGCTCGTTCTCCCTAATCCTGGCATGGAGCTGCAGGATCTGCTGCTTTTGTCTGAAAGGACAGAAGGAATATCGTTATTATACCACGTTTTTACACCACCATAGATATTAGCTGCCAAGACAAATGAACCAACTGCGTAATGGGATGGAATCAACATCTTCCAAACGTACAGTGTGTTCTCAGTGGCACTGAGGTGTAAATACGGTGCACACACTAACATGTTCTTCTGACTGAGGCCCTCTAGGTGCAGGCAACACTGATGAGGCAGGGAGGAACGGTGTGGGATTAAAGAAAAGGTGCCACATTTGTTATTGCACCGTGCTTGTAGCGTACGGGCATTTTCTGCCTCTCAGCTCAATATGAGAGAAGATGTGGTTAAACAAGGGAGGGTCTTATGTCTGGAATACTAAATATGTTCACAGTGCCACCTTGTGGAATTTCATAAAATTTCAGTAGAGGAAAAAATGTAAAAAATCCAAATCAAAAATAAAATAAATACATAAATAACCACATATAACCAGCTTAAAATGGACATTGGTAGATTGTCAGTTAAAAAGTCTGATGAAGTTCTGTGCCAGTCTGTTAATAGTGTATGTGTGTGTGTGTGTGTGTGTGTGTGTGTGTGTGTGTGTGTAGGATTAACAGTGCTCGTCTGCTTTGAGGTGGCAAGGCACATTCAGGCACAGCTGCCCAAGGTCACCGCTGCAATCAGCAGGGTGTGTTCGTGAGCGGGCTCAGCGTCACGTCAACACGTCACGTCAACATGCTCTCTCACACGGGCCGGGCCCAGAGCCGCTGACGATCCAGCCCGGCCGTCACATTATCGCGGATCTTTTTCGGGGTAATGAGATTCAGGAAACTCACAGACTGAAAAAGTGAGATTAAATACGCAGCTACATACGTCTGCCTCTACGCTCTGGTATCACCGATATACGTTAACAAACTCGGTTCACTACATTTAACGGCCTTGTTGGGTGCAGCAAGGGGCTACAAGACGGCTACCCAGCTGCGCAAGGCAACAGACAGTATATAGACAACAACTATTAACATACAAGTTGTTTCCAATAAACAGTCTCCTATGGTGAGTGTATGGTGTTGATGAACAGGCGATTTCTCCTTGAACAGAGATCTCTTGTCTGCTCATCCTGGTCATCACTCACCTGTCTATCTCCAGCTCGCGCTGCCTCAGAAGACCCTCCTTTATCTTCACCAGGGTGTTGACAGGGACGCCTCCTCCAGCCAGGATCTGCTCAGACAGAAGCAGCACGGTGAGTGGTCACACCAGCAGCTCACGCGGCCCATTCCACAAACACACCCTGACCAGAACCCACAGTGTCCCACAACTACGAGCAGGACTTCAAACGAAATGATCAACAAATGAATGAATTACCGAATGCATAAATAAGCAAGATACCAATCAAATTGTAGTTCAAATCTTTTTCCAATATATATTCTGTAAACAGTAGCTGGTTAAATCATCGATATATTCGCATGTAATAAAAGCTGGATAACATATTACAAAGTCTAGATGCCACACACAGCAGGCAGTAACAGAAACACAATGTATGGCCATATTCCAGCTAGGCCTACACCTTCAGCCCAGTCCCCAGGTGCCTGGAAAGCTGTGGGTGGGGGAGGTGGTGCCGTGCTGGACAGCTGGCCACCCGGACCTCCGCACAGAGGTCACGCACGCGGGCCACATGCCTCTGTCTGCCCAGGTTAAACAACAGACCCTCCAGTGGAACATAACAATGTCCATCACACACGCATACTGACTCTGAGGGCAAGCAGACAAGGCCTTTCCTCTATTTCTGCAGTGAGTTTGAGAGGCTACTGTGCTTTAATGGGAAGACATGGGGTGTTCGGTCCACTCAGAGACATGGCTGCATTCCTCGCACTCCAAAGCACCGAGCCACCCTGCTAATACTGGCCCGTGGACATGCCTGTGTGACCACAGCCTGCAGTTTCACAGCTCTCTCCACACATAATTAGATATTTCAAATGACCCATCCTGCCACCCAGATCATTCAGTCGTCAGGATAAAGCTGGAGCCATCGATGCCTTGGGGGGGGGGGGGGGGGGGGGGGGGGGGGGCTGTCACAGACTCCTCGACATGGTAGGAGAACAAAACACGCAAACAAACAATAATACAACCTGCTGTGTCAGCAAGCTAAATTCACAAGCCAAGCTGTCTTCAGCACTGAAATCAAACAAGACCCCAGGGAGGGGTTCTACGAGCCTGTCAGGACTGGTGTGGCGGGGATGCCCAGACTGGCCCCGACATCAGAACCAGGATGGTAGACCGCTGGTCTCAAAAGTGACCACAAGTGCTTTTGTGTGGTTTCGTCCACGTCTACTGGGAAGACTGGTGTGACGGTCACTGAGGAGAAGCACGTGTGAGATCCGCTCCAGCCTTACAGAGGCAGGCTTCAGACATCACCCTCCACATGGGAGTAGAGCTAGGGGGTCGACCTGCCCGTGAGGGTGTCAGAAATAACCAAGGGCCAAGGACAAAGAGGCCCCTGTGCTTAACATACCTGTCCCCCTGAAACATAACCACAGATGGGTCCAGGAGAAAAGTCGTGTATTTTGGCAACTGCAGTGGCTTTTTGCGGCGAGGATCCACGATGTTGACCTTGTTTCTCCTCAAGATTGTGTGTGTGTGTGTGTCCTTATCATGATGATGCAGATATGTGGGTTTAGATTTAGGGTCCTTCAAAAATAAAAAGTCTTGCATTTATGGCAGAATCTATTGCCAGCCACTATGTGGCTTTATTAAAAAAAGCATTAGTTATATGGGCAAAACGAGAAGTAATACCTTGTTTTAATAGGTATGAAGAAATAATAAATAATATTGAAATTTTTCAAATAAATAATGAAGAAATGAAATAAAATTCCAAAAGCAATCAGCTATGCGTGACCTACTCAATACCAATTAATGTTTTACTGACAAAGCATATCGCTTTACAAACTTAACATTAGAAGAGTTGTGTATAAATACATTGTTTTATAATTGTGTAACTTCATACTTTTTTACCAGCATTAACAAATCCACTGCTTTAAACTCAAAGTTGAATATAAATACGGTAAATTACTTTTTTCACTGTAAGTTAATGTTTATATTAAAGCAACAGTGTCTAAGATGTAGTGGAATCTAGCAGTGAGATTGCAGATTGCAACCATTAAATACCATTCCACCCACCCCCCCTGCTATCCAAACATGTACTAGAACCTACACTGGCTGACAGGTGACAAGGTAACTTATAATTTACCCAATATAATATCATCTACAACCGCATTGAGTAGTCATAATATATCAAGTGATGAGGTTATTTAAGAAAGATGTTTATTAACATTTGCATTTAGTTGTTTAATCTGTGAACCTATATATTAAACTTTATTTTTAAGCAAATGGTATTTGTTCTGTATTGTGGTAGCATTTTATTGCTCACAGTAGCTAAGCTGGTTCACATGCTAATACAAGGTAACGGTTTGCAAAGCTGGTTTATTGTAGGCATTTAGTGTGACTTCAAGTGCTAACAGGATATATTTTCTTCTCCTTCTGCAGTGGAGCGGACGGTTGGGACAGATGCGTCTGCTGGGGACACGTGTTGGCTCAGGTGGAAGACACAGCCGTCAGACCCCTGCCTGCTACACCAAGCTGCTACCACTGTAAGCCACTAGATCAGCGTCCTCTACGGTGGGATGGAGCAGGTGTATCCTGCTAAACCTGCCTTAGTCAACAGCCCTGCGCTATTATTCAAAGACAGTGGAAAATCTGAAAAACTGCAAGATGTGTGTCCAGGGAGGAGGGTGTGCAAATCTCTGGCCATTGCAGAACACGCACAGGAATCGGGGATCAAAGTGCGGTCTTTGCCGGAACCCATGGGGCCCGCACCCTGGCACCATGACCGTGGCGCCAGCCCGCTGACAAACGGCCCCCCCGTGGAGCTGGAAGCCGACCGCAGCTGCAGTCGCTGGTTCACGACTGTCTGAGTGTCTCTCCGCAGATGCCAACAGCCGAGAGCAGCAGCAGCTGCTGGAGAGACCCGGACCCTCGGTTACAGCCGGGGCAGCTTGAGCAACGTGGAGGGGCGGGGCCTTCCAGTCAAAGGGG